>NC_020497.1:4833942-4836354 GCF_000184155.1 Fragaria vesca subsp. vesca
AGTGCTTCTCAGCTGCGGACGTCCGCATTTATTCTTACGGTGCGGATTTCCACTTTACACTCACTTTTCAATCGAATTTTCATATCTCCACCATCTAGTATTTAGATACTGATGTATAGATCATCTCTGCAAAATTTCAGCTAATTTGGTTATCATTAAGGCACTCAAAACTATATTTTTCTGTTATAAACATGAACGGTTCAAGTTCGACATAATTATGTTCATCCACAGAAAAACGCAGTTTGAGTGCCTTAATGATAACCAAATTGGCTGAAATTTTGCAGAGATGATCTATACATTAGTATCTAAATACTAGATGGTAGAGATGTGAAAATTCGATTGAAAAGTGAGTGTAAAGTGGAAATCCACACCGTAAGAATTAATGCGGACATCCGAACTTGAGAAAATCTGTATATATATTTTTATATTCTAGTCTATGCCAATTATAGCTGGTCATCATCGATCTATATATTGACATGGATATTCTATTTGAAAAGGATAAAAAGAAAATATACAAGAATTTCTTATTAACTCAACAGGGGATGGTTGCATGCATGTGAAGGTGTGAAGCCAAGATTTACTCTATTATCATAGTATCATAGCGGAATAACTCACCTGTAAATATCATTTGAATACTGAATACAAGTTCTCAACATATATGAGTTGAATACAGGTTCTCACAGCCAGCTAGTTCCCTCCCCTATTAAAACTAAAACTGTGTATGCATGTGACTTTTTTGTTGGGAGCTAGCTATTTGGAAGCGAACAATAAATTTCCCAGACAGAACATTTCGAAACTTCTTCATATAAAATGGCAGCCTCCAGATCATCCGTTGATTAAGCTTAATTTCGATTGTTCGGTTAGGGATAGCTAGTATTGTTGCGGTAGGCTTTGTTTCAAGGAACTCAGATGGCAATCCTATTTGTGATGCAGCTAGAAGAATTAGGGACACTGACGTTCTGGTTGCTGAAGGCATGAAGCTTCTGCTTTGGGGGATGGACTACACAATGCTGTTCTTCAAAATAATCCTCACATACTCATTAAGGGTGACTCCAAGCTCCTGATCGATTGTCTTAACAACAAAGCACGCGTGCCGTAGCGTATTCAGTCCTCAGTTCAAGATATCCACGTATTAGCTTCTCAATGCCATACTGTAATCTTTCTACATGTATTCATCGCGAAGGGAACTTTGTTGTAGACAAATTGGCCAGCTTAGGTTATAATTTCATCCTATCTTTCTTTTTAGAACTCGACTTCGGTGACAAGGGCTGGTCACCACAGCTAATGAACATGAGACACGTGTCCATTTTAAAAGGCTTGGCTGCAATTTAAAGACAAAACATGAAGGTTTTGGGTATTTAACATGTTTGTTTATAATTATTGTTGACACTTGTTCATTTCTTATTGATGTTTGTCAATCATAAGTGACCATAGCTGGTCACCCAAGTTATTTCCTTCTTTCTATGTGTCTCTGTTCACTCCCCAGCGTTCCAATAATGATCTGGGAATGAAAGTAGCTAGTGACTTAGGTTATAATTTCATCCTACCTTTGGTCATCTCCAGTAATAGAGGCTATATAGCCAAATCCTAAATTTTGGCCTTATTTTGATCTCCAATTCCAACAAGAACTCAAAAGAGGACCAAAGGGCCATAAAAAGAGCCAAACATAGCCTTTTGGCTAGCCCGGGCTAAACCAAATTGTGGTCTCAAATGAAATTAAAAAAACTAAAAGTATGCATGTTGGTTGATTGATGAATACTCAAATTATAACAATTGTCAACTTTCTATTGGATTATTTCATTCTCATCTCATTACAACCGGTAAATTCTCTCAACCCAAAATTCATATGGCTAATATTTTATTTTATTAACATAATAGTTAATTTAAATATTAGTAATTTGGTCCAAATTCAAATAATGTTATAATAAAATAAATCTATAAGTGAGAAATTATATGGTATCTATCCGTATGTGATACAATGTGACAATATATTTGTATTTAAAGTGAAAAATATTAAAAAGTATAATGTGAAATCATAAAATATTCAAAAGAGCTAAAATTTGCCCCTCTTATTAAAAATCATTTAAAAGTCTATAAATAAAAAATAATATTTTTAAGAGCTAAATTATAACCCTGGCTCTAACATAACCCTCTCCTGTTGGAGATGGCCTTTTCTTTCTATGTGTCTCCACGCAAAGTTATTCAGTGCACCAAGGTTCAAGTGAACCAATAGTCAGTGACCAATCACAATCATTCATTTAATGTAGTCAATGACATGACTCTAACACCGATGCTAACACCATTAGATAATTGAGACCAAAAAAAAATCTAACCAATATGGTAAAAATAGGTAAGTTTACAATAAATATTACATGGACAATTAATTTCAATAACAATGGGAGAGGTTATCGA
>NC_020497.1:4836374-4861717 GCF_000184155.1 Fragaria vesca subsp. vesca
GCCTCCGGGACCTCCGATCCCTTATCACCCCGCTGACGCCGTCGATTCTTACTGATTGGCCATCAAGCACTTCCTGCAACTCGATGTCATTCACTCACTCACCTTGATTCTTACCGACTGCCTCCGATCCGAGCTCGCCAAAAATCCCTAGTCATGGTCGTCCTCGTCGTCTTCTCTCCAGTCAGTACTCAGTAGTGTTATAATAAGATAGGTAATTGTAGTTTTACTACGTTTCTATTTTTTTTGTGAAAGTTTGCTAACTTAATATTGATATAGTTCCGTTACCCTATGTTAGCTGGTTCAAGTGCATCGTGGTGCACTAAATCCGCTCCGGTGTCTCCACTTCCCAGTGTTCCAATTGAATGAGCTCTGAAGGAAAGTAGCCAGGTGGTTTTCTGTCGTGGTGTTTCTTTTCTTTTTCGTACTTTATCAAAAAGAAAAACATAAAAGTTAAAGTAATATCTACATTATTGAAAAAGGAACATGATGAATACATTATTGCAAATCAGTACTACTTATTTCAGACTAAAAAAAGAAAAGGCAGTTCTACTCGTCTCAGTTGTCTGTATCCCACCAGAGTCTACATCCCACCAGAGTCTGCATCAGTGATCAGTACCCCAGCCGCCTGTAAAGTATACATTGGACGTTAAATTTGACTACGCACAGTTGATCGAATCACAATCATTATAGAAAATATCTCTATGGTGAAAGTTTTGCGATATTTTGAGAGGAGGTGGTGAAAGATGGACCAGAAACAACAGTACGTACTACTGAAGGCTATAGTGGATGAGCATGATCTGATTATAGTTGGTAGAAGGTTTCAGGTGGAGTGCCCTCAGACTGCAGGACTTACAGAATGGAGTGACTTTCCCGAACTAGGGACTATGGGAGACCTACTTGCATCACCTGATCTAAATTGTAAAGCTTCTATTTTAGTGATAAAACATCAACAACAGATCACTTAATTGAAGCTTTTGCAGATCATGTTAAATTAATGATTTTAGGAATTTGGAATTTTTGCACCTTTTTAATTTTCAAATTTGATTTTTGTTTATATCTTTTCACGTAGCGCTTGAACTGAAATTGATATTTCACGAAACTTCACTGGATTTTAAAGTTCTAGATGCCAATTTCAGCTAAATCGTTCAATATATACTAGACATCCAACTGGTTCTCTTGTCCATCTTCATGTCCTTGAAACTGTAACACACTACACTTCATCAAAAAAAAAAACACACTACACCAAAACACTCCAAAATTCAAATTGTAGCTCTTGAAGGTGGTCTTGGCGTGTACGAATGTAATGCTGAAGAAGAAACAAATAAAGAAGAAAATCAATATATGAAACAGAGGATACTTAATCCCAAAACAGGGTAAATCCGGAGACCTTAGATAACAATAACAGTTCAGACTCACCTTTTTTTGTTTCATATTCCTCTTCTCATAAAGCAATGATATGCATGTTGATTTATACTAGTGTTGCAACATACCACAAAGAGTACGTCTTTGATAAAGTAATCTGGGTTTCATATCCAAAACACATTGACAATGGATGGAGAGGCCCAAACCCTTATAAACCCATATGTAATGTCACATATTCCCGATATGTGATTGATATCTCAACACGCCCCTGCACATGTGGCGAATTTTCAAGTAGACCTGTAAATTAATGGACCGGATCTTGATTCGGACCCGCTCTGGATCTGTGGTTTTTAAACGGGTTTGGATCAAAAATTTGATCCGTTAAAGACCCGGATCCGTTAACCCGTATATTAAACGGATCGAGGTTGTTCTGATCCGTTAAGGACCCGGATCAATTTTAAAATAATTAAATATATTTTATAAATATAATATTACTGATAAATATTAAATAAAATAATAATAATTTGGATAACCTAAGCATCTAAATTGCGTCTAAAGTATGATTTGATGAAGTTGAAGGTTATTGATGCCTATGTTCTTCTTATTCTCTTTGCTAAAAACATTGGAGGTCTAGTATTTTGATTATATTAGTTTATTGTTAAGGAGTATTTTAGCCATGTAATTCAACTTTTGATGTAAACATTTATTTTGTTATAATATTTCATTAGTGTTTTATGAAAATTTATGATAAAATTAAGAAATTATTATTTAAAATTTGAAAATATCTATTATTATAAACGGATCGAATTAACGGGTTGGGTATCCGTTAACCCGTCGGATCCGGATTTGGATCGAGCTATCAATGATCTAGTGGGTAACGGTTTAGATCCGGATCTAAGTCGATCTGCTACAAATCCGGTCCATTTACTGGTCTATTTTCAAGCCTAACACGTGGAGTTTGTGTGGCCATTTGGGCTTCACACGTGGACGTGGGTAACCCGCTCTAATACCATAAAGTAGTCTGGGTTTCTCATCCAAAACCAATTGACAATGAATAGAGATGCCCAAACCCTTATAAACCCATAAGGAATGTCCCATATTCCCGATGTGGGATTAATATCTCAACAGTCTTTACTGGGAAATACCCTACTGTACTGGTACTAGTTGTAACGAAGCGAGGAAAAATTCTAATATACCATATGGTATAGCATGCCTCACAAAATGTGTGGCTATCATTGATTGAAGAAGCAACTAAATTACCATGTAATGACCATTTACCCTCTTCAAAAGCCCTCATGTGTCATACAATTAGACACATTTGCAATAGACATGCCATACCATATGGTATGATAGACATTTAGTGGTTGACCCATGTCTCACAAAATGTGTGTTATCATTGATTGAAGCAGCAACTAAATAATCATGTAATGACCAATAACCCCCTTCAAAAGCCCACATGTGTCATACAATTAGACACATTTGCAATAAACATGTCATACCATATGATATGATAGACAATTTAGTGGTTGACCCATCAATTCCAAGTCTTCCTAGTTCCTTAATAAGTTTTGCTACTGGTTATCATCTATTCAATGTCTTTGCTCTATAATACTGCTTCCTATGATCGATAAGTCAGTCATCTTTGGAAAACAACGTCATGCCACTAGTCCCTAATGGAAAGAGAATGATCAAATTGAGTCACTTGTCGTTTGTAAGGAAGCAACAAGTCAACTAAAGAGTGCTCATCTTGATCATATATTCTGTGGCTCGAATGAACTTACAGTATAAAACGAGGATTAGTTAGTATTAAGGACAATGGTACGGGAAATTGAATTCAGTTCATATTCGGAAGCTAGAGTTGATGCTGTTCTTCTGATCCTTTTCGCAAAATCCTCCTCTTTAATCCATATCTGGCCCTCCCCACACTACCCTGCAACTTCATTGAACTGATGCAGCTAGCACAGTTAAATCTCTCTCTCTCTCTCTCTGATTAATTTATGAAAGGAATATATA
The DNA here is from genome assembly GCF_000184155.1 of Fragaria vesca subsp. vesca. NCBI lineage: Eukaryota > Viridiplantae > Streptophyta > Magnoliopsida > Rosales > Rosaceae > Fragaria > Fragaria vesca. Next base: position 4,839,750 of record NC_020497.1, read on the forward strand.
TGTCTTCACTGTTTAGCTGAGCTATATTAGAACTTGATAAGTGTCTCCAACTGCCAGTTCCATGTCCATATTGCAGGTTTAACGGTTAATCCTCCAGACGAGATTCTATCTTTCAAAATCTTGAGATATGAGCAGGCAGAGCAGCCAGATCGAAAATGTGTCAATTGACTTACGGTTGGTTTCATTAAGTTAAAGAAAATCTAAACTTAAGTTGATTTTTTTAATATATATATATTTTTTTATTCCATCAATTTGATGCTTAACATGTCATCGATGCTTAACAAAATCGATGCTTAACAAAATCTAAACTTAATTAGTTGATTGATTATATTTTCAGAAATCTAGATGGGATCGTTCTAGATGGAGAATCTGACAAGGAAAATGGAGGAGACAGTAGCAGAAGGCCAGCGGTGGAGGACATCCTTAAAAACCGTGATAAGGCAATGCATAGATGGAACACGCTCTTCATCATTGTCTGTGCATTTGCGGTCTTCGTTGATCCTTTGTTCTGTTATATCCATGTCGTTGAGGAGGACTATACGTGCTTCGATTACGACTTCAACTTGTTCTGGATATATTGTGGTTTACGAACAGCCTGTGATGCATTTTATGTAATCGACATTATCATTTTCCTCTGTGGAATTTGCAAGAAACGTAAAGGTAAGATATTTGTGTCATGCGGGAAGCCAAGCAGTGAGAAAAAAAGGGCACTTCCATTGAAAGAAATATTCAGGAAACGGTGCTTGCTTCCGTTATCCATTCTACCTCGGATTTTGGTTTCCCTTCCCATTCCAGCGGTAAGAGAACCCTAGCCTTTTCAATATACTAATCAAACTTTACCTATAAATGGATATGGCCTGGGGTTTGCCAAATAAATATGCTTATTGTTCTCTGTCATTGGATTCAAATCATTCAATTGTTACACAATAATTAGATTTAACTTTTGGCTTAACTGATTGCAGGTGCTCTTGGGCTTAATAATTTTTCTTGCCAGCAACTACGAAATTTACTTGGATCCATTTTTTGTTATTATTATTATCACCCCTTTTCAGTACACACTACGGATCTTTCTCATCTATGGATCTCAAAGGTGGCGTCCTATCAAAAAGACTACAAGAGGAAGATGGCTTAAACCTTTATTGGATTTTCTTCCCTTCATCCTTGCTTCTCATGTAATAAATCAATGGAATAAGAATAAATAATTTTATTTTTCAATGTATATTCTCATTGTGAAATCTCCCTACTCTCATTCTCAAAAGAATTTTCTTACTCAACAACTTAATGATTTGTCTTTCAGTTATTTGGAGCATTGTGGTATCGTCTTGCTATACAACGACATATAGATTGTTGGAAGTCACACTGTCAAGAATTAACAGGAAAATCGTGTTGTTCATCTTTTAATGCTTTCGAATGTGGGACGACGATCAACGCCAAGCGTGTGCAAGAACTATGCCCTACAAAAGTTGCAGATCCAAAAATCTTCGACATTGGTATATATTCTTATGCTGTTCAGTCCAATGTGACATGTCGATCATCCCATCTTTTGCAAAGGATGTCGCTATCTTTCTGGTGGGCTCTAAGGAATCTAAGGTTCGTTCATCTAGAGATACATAAGTCTGTTTTGATGGTATATAATTTATAGAAAACATTATTATCGATCACAATAATTTTGTAATGAGCGATGGAATCTAGTTATTAACGAACCGTTTGTTTCTTTTCTTTTCAGTTCTTTTGGTTCAAACCTCAACACGAGCATGGATACGCTAGAAAACTTCTTCTCAATTGTAATATCTATATGTGGCATGGCGCTTTTTTTAGTATATCTCAATGCAAGAGTGCAGGTTGGTGCTGGAATCAGACTTCGATCATATGACATCACATAATTAGGGGGAACACATCATTTAGATTTAGTACTTACTAATCATCATTGGATGAAAACTAACTAGCAGCTATTCTTAAGAAGCAAACTGATCATGAGCATTTTTTCCCAAAAAAAAAAAAAAACAAAGATAACAAAGATCAGGAGCATGCATGCATACTGCAGCAAAATATATTTCTTCCAAAAAATTACTAATATCTTTTAGAGTATTATGAACTCATCTATTGTTGTTATTTGATATATCTGGAATGATTATATATGTAGGAGTCACAATCAAGGTCAAATCAGCATAAACTGAAAGAAAAGAAGCAATTGATGAAACCGGATATAGATCTGTGGTTATCTAAAAATGATCTCTCCCACGTGAAGATAACGACCAAGGAGTCTAAGGATCTGAAGACAACGATGAAGAAAAAGACTCTGAAGACGGTGATCATTGAAAACATAGACAAACTTGAAGAAAACAAAGACATTGATTTGCAAAATATCATCAATGTTCTTCCCATAAAATTCAAAAAAACATCACCCATCTCCTCTGTTTGGCTTCACTAACAAAGGTGAGTATATTTTTTGCTGCAAATTTGAAGGGAAACTTTAAGAACATGTATGTAACTGATTTTCATCCTTAGGTGCCAACGGTTGCAAATTTGAATGCCAAAATGTTGAAAGTGATTTGTGAGCATCTGAAGCCAGTCATTTACACTGAAGACAACTACATTGTTCGAGAAGGGAAACCACTTGGTATGATGCTCTTCATCACACAAGGACTCGCATGGAGCTACACAACCGAACACATCAATGGTGGACGAACAAGCTTTGATTCTTCAAGTAATGAGTGGTTAAAGAAAGGTGATTTTTACGGAGAAGTGCTGTTGAATTGGGCATTCAAGTCTCCCTCCTTCTCTTCTTTACCAATCTCCACTAGAACTGTTATGTCCCAAGAAAAAGTTGAAGCATTCACTCTAAGGGCTAGCGACTTGAAGAGTATAGTCTGCAAATTCTGGTGGCATTTTACCAGAGAGCTCGAGCAAGTGGAGCTAGAACAGTGGGAGAATGCAGCAGCTTCTTCAATACAAGGAGCTTGGCGCAACCGTTTGGCAAAGGCTAGGCGTTCAAATCGCTGGGACAAATTTACCGCCCATTATTAGTGTATATTATGTAAGTACTCTACTGAAACAAAGATTTTCATTTTGTAGTTATTTTTATTTTTAGGTGTTACAAGGCTTTTTCTTTTATTTTATTGAGTTGTTGTCTAGCGAGTAGTGACTCCTTTTCATATGTTTGTATACATGGAGTCCTCTCAGATATACAGATCCAGTAATAAGGTTAATTGCTTGTTTATACCATTTTAATCTACAGTTATCAACATTTGAGTTGGATCAGATGACTAGTTATTTCATGTTCATATCAAATATAAATATATGCATCTACTCATTTGAAATGACTCATAGTGAGAGGACCTCGGCCCGCTTTTAAAAAAGTGTATTGTTGATATGAATTTGATATGAATTTGAAATAACTGAGTCATTTCATATACTTCTGTCTTGTAGTTTGCTGTATTCTGTTTCTTGAGCAAAACTTGCCATGTTGTTAACCGAAATCTGCAGATTTGCCTTGTGCCCTTGTCAATAATAATATTCTGAATACAGCTGTTCTTCAGGGCTGGTGGTGGGAATTCGAACTTAAGCCCTCATTAAATTGTTTGGGGGAAAAGGAAAAACATTTGCAGGAACTAGAATATCTTATTGCATTTTCCAGCTGAAATGAAATATTACAATTTTGATAAACCTCATGGTAATATATTCAGAACAAGATAATAGTATAATGCCAATGACATTGTTAAAGCTACCAGATCCATGAGTTATTACAGAAAAGAATACCACTAGTAGCTCACAATGACACAGTTCAAATTCACAGGATCACAATGTTGTCACATAATATATCCTATCCTAATCTTTGACACTAATCTACCGATCCTAGAAACCTAGACCTTAGCAGTAGGGCTGGTCTTCACTCAATCAGTCGGAGATACACCTGGTAAGCCAACATTGATCATTATTTCACGTTTTCAACTACTATAAAGCAAGGTGGTTTGGTGTCAAAGGCTTCACCTAGTTTAGTTTACCTGTTATACACTGGCACATATGGTGCAAGAACTTAACTATAACATTCTATAGCACAAAGATATTGTTCTTTGCAGTTTACATAGTACTAGTTCACAGGTGTGGAACAATATCAGCATGGACAGAAGCTATTTCAGCTTCTTCTGCTAAAGTTATTTCAGCTTTTTACTGAAGTCAGAAAGCTGAAGAATCTGAATACTGGAAATACTAGCAGCTTCTTCCCTCTCTTTTTGTGTATTGTACCCCCAATCCCCTAATCGAAAACACAAATTAGCAACCAAAGAAAGTGAGTACCACAAAATACAAATCCACAATAATGCAAAGCAAACACAGCAATGATACTAAACCATTTAGCAGTATCTTGTAATACTAAAGGGAGAAAGTAAAGAGGAATTTTACCTAGATAGAGATTCCAACCATTTAATTCGGGTTCTCCGATGACATTCTTCAGGGTTGCCAGTCTATCTTCCAAAAAGCTGGTAAAAGTTGCATAATTTTTCTCATTCAGATTAACTATGATAGAGTAATGAGAAGGAGGATATCCAGCGTAGCAGTGCAGAATTTAGTCAAAAGCTTCAATAATGGAGTCAAGATCATTATATTGGAACATCTTCTACACTACTACTATTAGATATTAAGTGGAAAAGTATCTTACTGAAGTTTAAGCCCCTGATGTTTCTTCTGAAGTTGCTTCAAAACTTCTACCTTTGGACTGCAAGGGGATTAAAAAGTGAGTATTGTTCTACATCATCGAAAGCAAGCCACAGGCATAAGTGTGAAACTACCAAATACAGACTATCATTAAGTTATTAGACTAACCCAGATCCTAGACCAAAAATTCTATCAGGCGGTATTGTAACTCCTGCTAGTTCTCGCAAGAAAGCATCAGCAAATCGGCTCTGCATAGAAAAGAAACAGAAACTAACATTGTGGGAAAATACCAGAAGGAAAAGTCTAATCTACAAAGAAACTGAGCTAACTGCTCATTATGAAATGTGTCAACGACCGACTACAGAGCTAACCGGAATTTCAATCACGTAACTCAAATTGTATCAGCACTATCTTTCCCTGCTTTTGTCCTCTTCATTTAGGGGAAAGTAAAATTCACAAAATACTCCAATGTCATATCTAATGCTTGGATTAATTGGTTACACACCTGTTTTGTGGTGACAACATATATGGTAGAGCTTGTGAATTTTAGAGCATCAGGAACACCCGGATATAATCTGCAAGCAAAGCCTCTCCCATTCAGTCATGAAATAACATTCAACTATAAACCAAAACTATGTTACCTATAACTAAATTAAACAAGCCTCCGAATTTCGCTTCAGATTGTTTGATCAAGCATTTCAAATTGGGGGCACCTCACCTATTTGCACCAATCCAAGTTTTCAAGTCATGGTCCATCCACTCATCCCTGACCTTCGCGAAAAAAATCTATAAGCCCATCCCTGTCCTCACCCCATTCCTCCATAATCACAGGCTTCAACTCTGACCACTTCTCCAATATCCCCTCCACTGTGAGCCCTTCACCGACTGATGACTTCCTTATAGAAGGAACCCTCATCTCCAGAAGTAACCTCACAAGTAGAAGATTCTCGTACCCGGTTTCCACCACAGGCCTCACCTAATTCATCATCATTCGTTTCTCCACAATTAGACAAATCAAATATTACATGGGTTTTGTGTGATTAAGCATATTACGGACTTACAATGCGCATTTGATCAAGAACCCAATTCTCCAAAGTTGAATCCACACCGTTGAACAGAGCTGGCCATCTGACTTTAGCAGCCTACAGATTACCATTCAAGGAAAGTAAACAAGTTGTGAAGTGAAAAGCTTGGGGGTTTTGGAATGGTTTGATCGAAGTCAATACCTTCATGGTAGAGAGAGAGCTCTCTCCGCAGCTATCACAGATGACTCCGTCGAAATCCAAAGCGTATAGATCACCCATTTCTGAGTCTCTAGCTTCTGTGTCTGACGGAGGGTCTTTGAGTTCAAATGCTCCTACAGCTTCAATTGGTCCCACGACGGCGTTTTACAGGATGACACAGTTGTATATATACTTTGCCTAAACACCGGAGCACACGTAACAACCTTAATTATAAGGAGGTTTAAATTATAGCCCAACATACATATAGCCCCATATATTTCACTTTGATTAGTCGCATTAGGAGTATTATAGTTATTGAAGGGCGACAAATTCAAGACCGTCTTTATAAATATATAAGTATCTCCGCTCATTTATGATAAACCATCATATTTCATCTTCTCATACTTCTCTTTAAATTTTTTTTATATACCGATTTAAACGTCAGAGAGTAAAATGTCAGCAACCATAATCTTCTATTCTAACGCTAATTTAAGGTGAAAGGTCAAAGATGGTGAGCTTCCTGCATTTCGGTAATTAGCGGTAAAGCTCAACAGAGAAAGGAAAAAAAAAGGGTGAAAGTGTGTCACGGAACAACGACAGTGATTAGTACAGTGACCATAAGTGGCACTGTAATAATTGTCTATGGTTTCGTCAATTCTGCTATAAGTGAGAAAGAGCGAACTATATGAGAAGAAAACGCATGACACAAAATATTTGATTTTTGGACCGAAACTTTATTTCAAGGCTCAAACCACATCGGCAAACCCGTAGATGATTTGCTAGGATTTCGTAAGAACATGTCCACCCCTATGTCAAAAGCCTAACTTGGGACTTCAGCCACCTCATTTTATGACCCAGCTTCAAAAATTGCATATCCACCCATGAAAAATAATCTATGATACGATCTTAACTTAATTATGCATTATGAACTTATTAATTTGTTATTGAATGATGTGTAGAGTCACAAACAAGGTCAAATCAGCTTAAATCAAACGGAAAGAAGTATTTGATGAAGCCGGATATAGATTTGTGGTTGTCCAAAAATGGACTCTCTAACTTGAAATCCATGACCAAGGACTCCAGGGACCTGAAGACAATGGCCAAAAAGAAGGCTATAAAGACGGTGATCATTGAAAACTCAGCCAAACTTGAAGAAAACAGAAGTATTGATGTGCGGAACATCATTTCTATCATTCCTATAAAATTCAAAAGAAGCATCGTCCGCCTTCTCTGTATGGTAAGTATTTACATGAATCTATTATCCTTCAGCACTCAAAGATGTTAAAGTATCAACTACTGAATTATATCAACACATAGGTTCCAATGCTTGAAAATTTGAATGAAATAATGTTGAAAGTGATTTGTGAGCATTTGAAGCCAGTCATTTACGCTGAAGACAACTATATTGTTCAAGAAGGCAAACCACTTGGTATGATGATGTTCATCACACAAGGACTTGCATGGAGCTACACAACCAAAAACATCAATTGTGGACGACCAAGCTTTGATTCCTCAAGCAATGAGTGGTTAAAACAAAGTGATTTTTACGAAGAAGAGCTGTTGAATTGAGCATTCAAGTCTCCCTCTTTTTCTGGCTTACCCTTTTCCTCTAGAACCATTATGTCTCGAGAAAAAGTCGAAGCGTTTGCTCTAAGGGCTAGGGACATGAAGAGTATAGTTTGCAAATTCTTGTGGCATTTTACCAAAGAACTCGAACAAGTGGATTTAGAGCGGTGGGAGAATTCAGCAGCTTCTTCAATACAAGCAACCTGACACAACCGTTTGGAAAGGGCTAAGCATTCAAATCGCTGGGACAAATTTACCACACATTATTAGTGTATATTACGTAAGTACTACTAAAACAAAGGCTTTTCACTTTATTGTTATTTTTATTTTAGGTGTTGCAAGACTTCTTTTTTTTTTTAATTGAGTTGTTGTCTAGTGAGTAGTGACTACTTTTTATATGTTCAGTTTCCATGGAGTCATTTCAGATATAGAAATCCAATAATAAAGTTAATAGCTTGTGTATACCATTCCAATCTAGAGTTATCAACATTTTCAGTAGTTGGATTTCAGATGACCAGTTATTTCAAATTCATATCTAATATATTGCATCTACTCATTTCAATTACCTTATGTCTAGTAGTTTGCTATATTCTGTTTCCTGAACAAAACTTGCCTTGTTGTTAACCAAAATTTGCAGATTTGGGATCATTTCATCCAGCTGAAATGGTTTTTGTGTCTTGTCAATAGTAGTACATAGTCTGAATAAAGTTGTTCCTCAAGGCTGGTGGCTGTTAAGATATAAATCTCATATCAGGAATATGAGACTTTATATGTGGGTTTATAAGGGTTTGAGCAGTTTCATCTATTGCAATTGGTTTTGGATGTGAACCCCAAACTACTTTATAATGGTATCAGAGAGGGTTATCCACGTCCACATGTGAAGCCTAAATGTCACACGAACTCCATGTCACCCTAAATGTTGTCTACGTGTTAGGCTTGAAAATTCCCTACACATGCAGATATAAATCTCATATCTGGAATATGAGACCTTGTCTGTGGGTTTATAACGGTTTGGACCGTTTCATCCTTTGCCAATTGGTTTTAGATGTGAACCTTAGACTACTTTATCAGTGGCGTCCTCATTATATCATTTAGGAAAAAGGAAAAGCATTTGCATGAACTAGAACATCTCCTTGATGTATTTTCCAGCCTGAAAATATTCAGAATTTAAATGAGAAATTACAATTTTGATACACCTATGGTAATGTATTCAGAATAAAATAGATAATTTAATGCCAATGAAATAGTTAAAGCTACAACCAGATCCATGAATTATTACATAATAATATCTCTGGTGAAAGGTTTGCGATATTTTTAGAGGAGGTGGTGAAAGATGGACCAGAAACAACAGTACGTACCACTGAAGTCTATAGTGGATGAGCATGATCTGATTATAGTTGGAAGAAGGTTTCAGGTGGAGTGCCCTCAGACTGCAGGACTTACAGAATGGAGTGACTTTCCCGAACTAGGGACTATGGGAGACCTACTTGCATCACCTGATCTAAATTATAAAGCTTCTATTTTAGTGATAAAACATCAACAACAGATCACTTAATTGAAGCTTTTGCAGATCATGTTAAATTGATAATTTTAGGAATTTGGAATTTTTTCACCGTTTTAATTTTCAAATTTGATTTTTGTTTATATCTTTTCACTTAGCGCTTGAACTGAAAAGGATATTTCACGAAACTTCACTGGATTTTAAAGTTCTAGGTTCCAATTTCAGCTAAATCGTTCAATATATACTAGACATCCGACTGGTTCTCTTGTCCATCTTCATGTCCTTAAAACTGTAACACACTATACCATTACACTTCCAAAATTCAACTTGTAGCTCTTGAAGGTGGTCTTCCCGTGTACTAATGTAATGCTGAAGAAGAAACAAATAAAGAAGAAAATCAATATATGAAACAGAGGATACTTAATCCCAAAACAGGGTAAATCTGGAGACCTTAGATAACAATACAGTTCAGACTCACCCTTTTTTGTTTCATATTCCTCTTCTCATAATGTAATGATATGCATGCTGATTTATACTCGTGTTGCTTACTGGTCGATCACGTTGCAAAACTACATACCACGAACAATACGTCTTTACTGGGAAATACCCTACTGTACTGGTACTAGTTGTAACGAATCGATGGAAAATTCTAGTATACCATATATTATAGCATGTCTCATAAAATGTGTGTTATCATTGATTGAAGAAGTAACTAAATGATCATGTAATGACCATTTACCCCTTTCAAAAGCCCACATGTGTCATATAATTAGACACATTTGCAATAGACATGTCATACCATATGGTATTAGACATTTAGTGGTTGACCCATGTCTCACAAAATGTGTGTTATCATTGATTGAAGCAGCAACTAAATAATCATGTAATGACCATTTACCCTCTTCAAAAGCCCACATGTGTCATACAATTAGACACATTTGTAATAAACATGCCATATCATATGGTATGATAGACAATTTAGTGGTTGACCCATCTATTCCAAGTCTTCCTAGTTCCTTGATAAGTTTTGCTACTGGTTATCATCTATTCAATGTCTTTGCTCTATAATACTGCTTCCTATGATCGATAAGTCAGTCATCTTTGGAAAACAACATCATGCCACTAGTCCCTAATGGAAAGAGAATGATCAAATTGAGTCACTTGTCGTTTGTAAGGAAGCAACAAGTCAACTAAAGAGTGCTCATCTTGATCATATATTCTGTGGCTCGAATGAACTTACAGTATAAAACGAGGATTAGTTAGTATTAAGGACAATGGATACGGGAAATTGAATTCAGTTCATATTCGGAAGCTAGAGTTGATGCTGTTCTTCTGATCCTTTTCGCAAAATCCTCCTCTTTAATCCATATCTGGCCCTCCCCACACTACCCTGCAACTTCATTGAACTGATGCAGCTAGCACAGTTAAATCTCTCTCTCTCTCTCTCTCTCTGATTAATTTATGAAAGGAATATATATGTCTTCACTGTTTAGCTGAGCTATATTAGAACTTGATAAGTGTCTCCAACTGCCAGTTCCATGTCCATATTGCAGGTTTAACGGTTAATCCTCCAGGCGAGATTCTATCTTTCAAAATCTTGAGATATGAGCAGCCAGATCGAAAATGTGTCAATTTACTTACGGTTGGTTTCATTAAGAACCTGATAACCCAAAGAAAATCTAAACTTAAGTTGATTTTTTTTCAAATATTTTTATTCCATCAATTTGTGCTTGACATCTCCTTGCCTGCGCCAATAATTGTACTTGACATGACCTGGTCTGTAATAATGGGAGTCTTCAAAACGTCCTCTTCCATGATTGTAGCCACGACCTCTTCCTCTAGTTGGAAACGTGGTGTCTACACTTCTATCATCTTCATGTTGATTGCTTGATGAGCCTCTTCCAATTCCTTGAAAATTATTACCTCTTCCACGAGAATTAAAACCACGTCCTCGTCCCCTTGCTCGACCAGCACTTCCATTCCAACGTTGAAATCTGTGAGCATGATTCCAATTGCCTCCCGTGGATGTGACTTAGGACTTGAGTGCCTGATCAGGTTGAGAAGAGGCAGAGTTCCTCTTATTAATCATGAACTCATGAGCTTCCAATCTTCCTTGCAAGTCATCCAAACTGAGAGTAGACAAATCTGTTGACTCTTCAATAGCAGCTTCAACATAGTCAAACTTCGGTGTCAGACTCCGAAGAACTTTTTCAACCACCCTTGCATCTTCTAAAATCTCCCCATTTGATGCCATTTTATTAACCACAGAATTTACTCTGGTAAAATACTCCCTTATGCTTTCTGTCTCCTTCATCTCCAACTTTTCGAACTCCGATCTTAGAGTTTGAAGACGAACCATTTTCACCTTCTCTTTGCCTTTGTAGGCTGCATGAATGATGTCCCAGGCTTCCTTGGAGGTCTCAGCTTGAGCAATTCTTTCATACACAGACTCTTGAATTGTCTGGTAAATATAGAAAAGCGCCTTGCTATCCTTCTTTCGATTCTCCTTCAAAGCATTCCTCTGTTGTTGTGTTAATGCACCTTCATTCTCCGGTTCGACGTATCCTTCTTCGACAACGTTCCATATCTCCAGGGACTTCAACAATACGTTGACATTCTTGCTCCAATAATCATACTTCTCACCATTGAAACGAGGAATGAGTGATAGCATATTGGAGTTGTTTTCATTCGCCATAGGAGCAGCACGAGCCTCTACAGCTCTGACACCAGAATGTAGAAGGAAGAGAACAGAGCAAGTGTTTTGGAAATGAGTTCTTATTGAATACTTCTACTCTCTCTTATCTCAAACAGCAAGATTACATAGACTTATATAGGAACAAGACCTGACTCTATAACTTCTTAACTTACCAAGACATTAAACACCCACTTCATGCTAATGAAGATGAAAAGACTCATAACAGTTGAAACTGAAAATACTGGAAACTAAAAGATTAAAAACTGACAGCAGCCTTATTCTAGGAAAACAAACCAGCAAATTTGGTTTAATTAGCCAACATTCTGCTGGTTTATTTGTGACTCAACGAAAGTATGCTCAAGATCTTCTTCATAAGTCTGGAATGGATGATTGCACTATTTTCTCTACTCCTTGTAAGTCTGGCTTGAAGCTTGTCAAAGATGAGGGCGTTCCTTTACAGACTCATGAAATCACTCAGTTTAGGAGTTTGGTTGGATGTTTACAGTATTTGACCTTCACAAGGCCTGATATTACCTATGCTATTAACTCAATGTGCCAATTTCTTCACTCTCCAACTCAAATCCATCTTTATGCTGCTCAAAGAGTCTTGAGATATGTCAAAGGAACTATTTCACAAGGGATTCATTTCAGAAGAGGTGTTAATGCTAGTCAGCATGACTCTTTTCCTTCTTCTCTTAATCTTTCAGCCTTTTGTGATGCAGACTGGGCAGGTGATCCAAATGATCGAAATCCACTACTGGATTTGTCATTTTGCTCAATCAATCTCCAAAATCTTGGTGCAGTAAGAAACAAACAGCTGTGTCTAGATCTTCTACAGAAGCTGAATACAGAAGCATGGCTGACACTACTTCTGAAATCATGTGGCTTAAACTTCTGCTTAATGATCTTCATGTTTCACTTTCTGATGTTCCAGTTCTTCACTGTGAGTCTGTGACAACATCTCTGCCTTGGCTTTAGCCACTAATCCAGTCTATCACTCAAAATTGAAGCATATTGAAGTTGATGTTCATTTTACTCGCAATGCAGTCAAAGCGGCTCAATCAAGTTGCAGTTTGTCACTTCCAGAAATCAACTTGCAGACCTATTCACAAAAGGCCTATGTTCTCCTCAACATCTTCATCTCTGCTCCAGCTTGATGCTTCTTACCAATCATCAATCTGAGGGAGGATGTTAAGATATAATGGTCTTCAGATTATTTAGTCTTAAGCTTGTCTTAGCTGTTGATTAATCTTTTTGTTAAGCTCATAATGAGCAGCAGATAAGAGCCACGTGTTGTTCATGTGTGGTGCTTATTGATCCTATATAGGCTATCTGTAACTCTCTTTGTTCAATTAACCAGGAACCGAGATAGTTTTCTCTGTATTTTACTCCCTTCTTCTCTAAGCTAGTATTAAGGACAATGGATACGGAAAATTGAATTCAGTTCTTATTCTGAAGCTAGGATATTGATGCTGTTCGTCTGATCTTTTTCGCAAAATCCTCCTCTTTAATCCATTATTAAGAGTGAATGTCATTTTCAGACCTTTTCTTTTGTCTAAATTAGCGAGTCTAATCTTGGTTTAGGCTAATGCATGTTTAATCCTATATTGGCCTTTCAGCTCAGCTCACGTGCTAGTTGTACTGTAGCTCTCAGCTCCTATATATATAGTTTGCGATGTAACCCTAGAAGGGTAGAACAGCCAGCCTTTGTATCTTCTTTTTCATTCAATATATCAAGTTTTCATTTTTTTCAAACCTTTCAATCTATTTTTCTATCATCCATATCTGGCCCTCCCACACTACCCTGCATAGTTAAATCTCTCTCTCTCTCTCTGTGATTAATTTATGAAAGGAATAAATATGTCTTCACTGTTTAGCTGAGCTATATTAGAACTTGATAAGTGTCTCCAACTGCCAGTCCCATGTCCATATTGCAGGTTTAACGGTTAATCCTCCAGACGAGATTCTATCTTTCAAAATCTTGAGATATGAGCAGCCAGATCGAAAATGTGTCAATTGACTTACGGTTGGTTTCATTAAGAACCTGATAACCGAAAGAAAATCTAAACTTAAGTTGATTTTTTTAATATTTTTATTCCATCAATTTGATGCTTAAAATGTCATCGATGCTTAACAAAATCTAAACTTAATTAGTTGATTGATTATGTTTTCAGAAATCTAGATGGGATCGTTCTAGATGGAGAATCTGACAAGGAAAATGGAGGAGACAGTAGCAGAAGGCCAGCCGTGGAGGACATCCTTAAAAACCGTGATAAGGCAATGAATAACGAAAATTCTTCCATTCACCTCGTGAAAATTCACCAAGTGACGTGGCACAAGCACAGCCACATATTTAAGTGTAGATTGAAATTTGACTAACTTCAACTTTCTTCCGGTTAACGTGTGTTTGAACCTAGGAATTTGTGAGTCGGAGAGGTAGAAAGAAGGGGGTAAAATCTGCAGCTCCCGGCTCCCTGGGTTAAAAGTCTATTTCTGTGTCGACGTCGATGACTTAGTCGATGGAGGATGTCGGAGCTGAAAACACCCGCCGACCAGCACACCATGTAGGCGGCGATGCTAGCGCGCAGCCCCCGGCGCATACCCGAAAAGACTCGCTCCGGCGACGATGGACCCGGCCGCAGATATGGTCCGTCCTTGTGGAGGTGTAGGTTTGGGTGACGAACAAAAAAAAAAATTTGATTTGGGTGTGAACAGGAAGAACAACACCAGAGTTTGGGGATAAAGATTGGGGATTGTTAAAGAAGCAAAATCAGAAAATAAATTGAGGGTTTTAGGAGGTGAGGTAAAATCAATCTAAATGGACTGGGGAAAGAGACCAGATGATGTTCTCAGCCATATAGAGTTGGAGGTAGATTAGAGAAGATGATAGATCTTCACCGTGAGCCATTCACACACTCTTTTTGGGCAGATTGGGTCTAGTCTAGAGATTGGGCCCGAGAATTCTTTTTGGGCTAGGGTATTGGTTTTTATTTATTTTTTTATTTTAGTTTTTTTTATTTTAGACTTTTGGGTGTGTGTATATATATATAATTTAACGAATTGTTCTGTCACCTATAAAAAAAACATCCAACAGTTTTTTTTTCGATAAAAAAAATGGAATGAACTCTGTTTTTACCTTTAGATTTAGTTGTTAAGGTTTAAATGTAGTAATGTACATCTTAGTGACATAAAAATAGAATTGTAAATTTTGAAAAATCAGCCGTTAGATGTGATCGGTAGAGTAAAATACGGCTACGGTAAAAAAATCACATATTTTTGATAAATTCTGGGAAACCTTAGATGTGATGCGGTCAACCCTATTTACGTTTTTGTTTCCCTATGGGAAACCTTATTATGGGAAGGTAAACCTCCCTAAATTTTTATATAGGCTACTGCATCTCATGTATGTGAGAGTGTGTGAGCAGAATAATCGACCAAAATAAGTCACAAAAAGGTAGGTAATAGTGTTTTCGTGTAATAAGTGACATTGATTTAGGGTTGACCGCGTCGATCAATGCCCAAACGTTATCGAAAATAGGTGAATTTTGTTTATTTGACATGTTTAAGTGTACTGATTACACCTAACGGTTGAATTTTCATTTTGTGAATTTTAGTCATTTGAACCACAACATATCTATTAATGTGGTATAATTTGTTTAGTGTGTTATATGTAAGTGTACATCTTTATGAACTAACTATAACTAGAAAATAAGATTTTAAAAAATCGACCGTTAGATGTGATCAATATAGTGAAATACGGCTACGGTAGAAAAATCATAATTTTTGGATAATGTTTGGGTCCCGATCGACGCGGTCAACACTAATTACGTTTATGTGTCCCTATGGTGAGCCCTATCTTCGGGAGGTAATCTTCTCCTAATTTTTATATGGGCTGCTACATCTCATCTATGTGAGAGTATGTAGGTCGAATAATCGACCAAAATAAGCAACGAAGGGATATGTAAGAGCGTTTTCGTGTAATAAGTGACGTAAGTTTATAATTGACCACGTTGATCGAGACCCAAACCTTATCGAAAATAAGTGAATTTTTTTCTATATACATATTTTAAGCATACTTATCACATCAAACGGTTGAATTTTCATTTTAGGAATATTTGTTATTGGAACCACAATATGCCTACTAATGTGGTATAACTTGTTTAGTGAGTTATATATAAGTATATATCTTTTGAACCAACTATATCTAGCAAATAAAATTTTTAAAAATCGGCCGTTGGATGTGATCGGTATACTGAAACACGGCTATGGTAGAAAATTCATCCGTTTTTGTCATTGTTTGATTCTCGATCTAGTGGATACTACTTTGGTCAACCTATTAGTTTATAAACATTCTTAAATTTGACTGAAAAGATTAAAGCCCAAAAATGAGCGAAATTTCATAATTTTTTTTCCCAAAGTTGATGGTATCATTCTCATATCATCCAATGGTTGGATTATCCTAATTCAAACGTGTTAGTGGTGTTCATCTTAAAAAAAAATACCAATTAAGTTGAAAAAGATAGTATAATCAGAATCTAATGAATAGTGAAACGGTGTCATTTCTTTTTTTAAAAAAATAAAAAGAAGAAGGAGACGACTTGTAGGGTTTGACTTGAGAAACAACCCACTTGTACGTTTAGGAAATATATTTGGCCGCCTCCCCTCCACAATTGACCAAGAACAGCACTGCCGCATGCCCGCATTCAATTGATTTTGTCAACTACTCGGTATGAGTTTCTTCCTTTCATTCGAAATCTAGCTTTCCGTTGTTACATTGTATTCTGTATAACTGAAGTTCTGCAAAATCTTTTGGTAGTTTATCTCTTTTGCAGATCTCCAAAGTCGTTGGTTTCATGGATGATAATGGCTTGCGGTTTTCAGAATCTAATTATACTGAAATCAACAAAAATCCAACTTACCCATTAGAATTTCATGACCAGATTCCAACTTTCGGGTGATTCACCAGATTCCAACTTACCCAAAATCTCAACGTTTCGTAAATTGCATCTACAGATGATGAATTTCCGACGACGCTCGAAAATCGCCGAACAACATAAATTCGATATGTTGCCCAAATTCGATTGCCCTGAAGGCTCTGCTTTGCCTTTTTTTTTTTTTCGTTTGTTTGGAGGCTTGCTCTGTGTTTGGAGGCTAGTTGGTGTTTGTTTTAAACCGATACCCTATTGTAACTCCTTTTTACCATAACTTGATCGTTGCCTTTTTTTTTTCCAAGCACAGTCTGTTAGCCACGCGCTGTTAATACCTCCGTTGGTAAAGCATCACTATGTGAGCTGAAGAACCTCCGAATGAATAAATGGAACACGCTCTTCATCATTGTCTGTGCATTTGCGGTCTTCGTTGATCCTTTGTTCTGTTATATCTATGTCGTTAGCGAGGACGATATGTGCCTCTCTTACGACCGGAAGTTGTTCTACACATATTTTGGTTTACGAACAGCCTGTGATGTCTTTTATGTAATCGACATTATCATTTTCCTCTGTGGAATTTGCAAGAAACGTAAAGGTAAAATATTTGGTGCATGCTGGAAGCCAAGCAGTGAGAAAAAAAGGGCACTTACCTTGAAAGAAATATTCAGAAAACGGTGCTTGCTTCCGTTATCCATTCTACCTCGCATTTTAGTTTCCCTTCCCATTCCAGCGGTAAGAGAACCCCTAGCCTTTTCAATATACTAAGCAAACTTTACCCATAAATGGATATGACCTGGGGTTTGCCAAATAAATATGCTTATTGTTCTCTGTCATTGGATTCAATTGTTACACAATAATTAGTTTTAACTTTTGGCTTAACTGATTGCAGGTGCTCGTGGGCATGTTCTTTCTTTTTTTTTTATCAAGTTTCAAATTTTCATCGATCCATATTATGCTACTATTATTATCACCCCTTTTCAATATACACTACGGATCTTTCTCATCTATGGATCTCAAAGGTGACGTCCTATCAAAAAGAGTACAAGAGGAAGATGGCTTAAACCTTCATTGGATTTTCTTCCCTTCATCCTTGCCTCTCAAGTAATAAATCAATGGAATAAGTGTAAATAATTATATTTTTCAATGTATATATAGTCTAGCTCATTACGAAATCTCCCTACTCTCATTCTCAAAAAGAATTTTCTTACTCAACGGACAACTTAATGATTTGTCTTTCAGTTATTTAGAGCCATGTGGTATCGTCTTACTGTACAACGACAGATAGATTGTTGGAAGCCACACTGTAAAGAAATTAGAGGTTCAGAGTGTGATTTACCTATTGGTGATTTCATATGGTCAATGCCGATTGAGGTCAACACCATGCGTGTGCAAGAACTATGCCCTACAAAAGTTACAAATCCAAAAATCTTCGACTTTGGTATATATTCTTATGTTGTTCAGTCCAATGTGACAGGTTCATCCCATATTTTGCGAAAGATGTCGCTATCTTTCTGGTGGGCTCTAAGGAATTTAAGGTTAGTTCATCTAGAGATATATAAGTCTATTTTTGATGGTATATAAATTATAGAAAATGTTATTATCGATCACAATAATTTTGTAATGAGCGATAGAATCTAATTATTAACGAACCGTTTGTTTCTTTTCTTTTCAGTTCTTTTGGTTCAAACCTCAACACGAGCATGGATACGCTAGAAAACTTCTTTTCAATTGTAATATCTATATGTGGCATGGCACTTTTTTTAGTATATCTCAATGCAAGAGTGCAGGTTGGTGCTGGAATCAGACTTCGATCATATGACATCACATAATTAAGGGGAACACATCATTTAGATTTAGTACTTACTGATCATCAAACTAACTAGCACCTATTCTTAAGAAGCAAACTGATCATGAGCATTTTTTACCCAAAAAAAAAAAACTAGACCAGGAGCATGCATGCATATATACTTCAACAAGATATATTTCTTCCAAGAATTAGTAATATCCTTTAGAGTATTATGAACTCATCTATTGTTGTTATTTGATATATCTGGAATGATCATATATGTAGGAGTCACAATCAAGGTCAAATCAGCATAAACTGAAAGAAAAGAAGCAATTGATGAAACCGGATATAGATTTGTGGTTATCTAAAAATGATCTCTCCCACGTGACCAAGGACTCTAAGGATCTGAAGACAACGACGAAGAAAAAGACTATAAAGACAACGATGAAGAAAAAGACTTTGAAGACGGTGATCATTGAAAACATAGACAAACTTGAAGAAAACAAACAAATTGATTTGCAAAATATCATCAATGTTCTTCCCATAAAATTCAAAAAAAAAACATCACCCGTCTCCTCTGTTTGGCTTCACTAACAAAGGTGAGTATATTTTTTGTTTTCTCTCTCAAGGGAAACTTTGAGAACATGTATGTAACTGATTTTCATCCTTAGGTGCCAACGCTTGCAAATTTGAATGCCAAAATGTTGAAAATGATTTGTGAGCATCTGAAGCCAGTCATTTACACCGAAGATAACTACATTGTTCAAGATGGGAAACCACTTGGTATGATGTTTTTCATCACGCAAGGACTCACATGGAGCTACACAACCGAACACATCAATGGTGGAAGAACAAGCTTTGATTCTTCAAGCAATGAGTGGTTAAAGAAAGGTGATTTTTACGGAGAAGTGCTGTTGAATTGGGCATTCAAGTCTCCCTCCTTCTCTGCTTTACCAATCTCCACTAGAACTGTTATGTCTCAAGAAAAAGTCGAAGCATTCACTTTAAGGGCTAGCGACTTGAAGAGTATAGTCTACAAATTCTGGTGGCATTTTACCAAAGAGCTCGAGCAAGTGGAGCTAGAACAGTGGGAGAACGCAGCAGCTTCTTCAATACAAGGAGCTTGGCGCAACCGTTTGGCAAAGGCTAGGCATTCAAATTTCTGGGACAAATTTACCGCCCATTATTACTGTATATTATGTAAATACTCTACTGAAACAAAGATTTTCATTTTGTAGTTATTTTTATTTTTAGGTGTTACAAGGTTTTTATTTTATTTTATTGAGTTGTTGTAACGTTATATCTCAAAAGCACACTCTTTCTTCTCCTCCATCTTCGTTTTGATGAGTGAGCTCTCATGGCGACGAACAGGAGACTTCTCCTCCATCTTCATTAGTTCATCTTTGTTGAACTCCGGCGAACCCCGGTCAGATATCTTCATCTCCCCTTTCCTCTTCAACTTTTCTGAAAATAAATCTAAGCCGTATCAAACCATGAATCCATCCAGTGCGCGCTAATGATATATCCTCTGAATTTGGGAACTGTGATATGGCTGAAGCTCCGATTAATTCGTTATCCCTTGCACGCCAAAAGTCTGAGGCTTTTGAAGGTCAGACTTATGTATCTAAACCCATACCCTCACTAGTAAACACGGCTCCTCTGGGATTTAATCACTTTTCCGATTTCAGTTTCTGGGCCATTCAATATTAATTTGTATTTGAATTTGATTTGGGCTAGGAGTAACTAAGAGAAATTTAACCCACCCACTAAATTCAGGATGTATATTACTGCCGACGAGAATCTGATACCATATAGGTTTAATTTGACATCTGGGTGGACTGCATAATTATATCTCATCTTCTTGTTCATGATTTGGTTGATAAGCAGCAAAAGTAAAAGTGAATCTATGTTTCAGATTACAAAGAATCTTTATGATCAACATACAGTCATACACCATATGATTGATTATCTGTGCATATTGTAGAACCCATTATAGATCTGATCAAAGCCTCCCAATTTATATTCATCCATTTCATCATTTTGTAGATTTGAACATCTGTACAAAATAACATCAATACAAATTCAAATCCGAGCTGCAAACTGGTGGGTGGCGTTGATCAATCAATTTAGCTTTTAGGAAAACTTATTTGCCATTGAAGAAGCTAATTTGATTAATTTTAGTTCATAGAGACGAAAAGAAACTAATATGAAACGGAAGAAAAAGACAGGAGAATAAAGCAGACAATCAATTGAAGAAGACGATGATCAAGAAGAACCACGGCGCAGCTGCTGTGGTTGTTGGTGGTGAGAGCGGATTGCTCTGGTACTCCTTCAGATAATAGAAATTAGAAAAGGTGTTTTGGAGAGGAAGAGGCAGGAAGAGGCAAGAAGAGGTGAAGAGATGGTGTTTCCTCGGTACTCTTTCGTCCTTAAACGGCGTTTTGTCATTAATTAACTCATTTAATGAGTTTTAGTGGGTTGTTGCTGAGGTGTTATGTTCCTGACCTTTAGATATTGAATGAATGGACGTGATTTGAAGTCAAGGATAAACAAGTACAAGAGGCAGCCAAGGAGAGGATCCTTATCCTATTTTCATACGTTTGTATCCATGGAGTCATCTCAGATATAGAGATCCAGTAATAAGGATAATTGCTTGTTTATACCATTTTAATCCTTTTTTTAACATTTGAGTTGGATCAGAAGGATAATTGCTTGTTTATACCATTTTAATCCTTTTTTTAACATTTGAGTTGGATCAGATGACTAGTTATTTCAAATTCATATCAAATATACGCATCTACTCATTGTCTACAGTTTATAACATTTGAGTTGGATCAGATGACTAGTTATTTCAAATTCATCAAATATATGCATCTACTCATTTGAAATGACTCATAGTGAGAGGACCTCGGCCCGCTTTTAAAAAAGTGTATTGTTGATATGAATTTGAAATAAGAGGAAAATGCAGCGTCGGTACCCCAATTTTGATGGCATGGTCAAAGTGGTACCTATACTTTAAAAACTATCAATGTGGTACCCAAACCTCTATTTCGCTACCAAGGAAAGGCTTGAGGCCAATTTCCGTAACTGTGCCGTTAGTTTGTTGACATGGCCGACATATGGCCCACCAAAAAAAGGTGCAATGACAAAAATAACTTTCTAACTCTCACCAAAACCGTTTTCCTTCTATAAGCTTTAAATTTGAATTTTCCTGGGTATCACATTGATCAGTTCAGAAAAGTTTAGGCACTGCTGCTGTGTTTATCTGCTGACAAGAAATATTATGCAATAGCTGGAAATGTAACATAGAAATTCAAACATAGAACTAAAAAGGGCTGTCAATATCACTGAATTAAAACTAACATCAACATGAGAAACATACTATACATCATAATTCAAGCTTAATTGGTTTCCAAAAACTCAAAGAACCACATTGTTTGCAAAAAATTGATTCCAAACCATGATGAAGTACACATTATGTTTCTCTAATTTAAAAGCCAACACATTCACTATGTAGAACCCCTTGCTGTATGATTTTGGCTGCTTTGAGTAGGAGGCTGTGTTGAAGCTGATGCACTACCATTTCCAGCAGAACTACCCTCCATTGCCAACTTCT
>NC_020497.1:4861737-4864871 GCF_000184155.1 Fragaria vesca subsp. vesca
AATCACCATCAGATACATACCTTTGCTAAGATGTCTAGACTCAACTATACAAAAGATTACTCCTAAAATCACTAAATATCCATAAGTCCACCCATTCCTTTACCCATGATGCATAGCATGCTATATGCAGACATGCATACTAATATGAATCAACACAAATCTTGTACATGGAATCCAAATATCATCAATGAAATCAAGACAAACAGTGTTAACTAAAATGACATAACAACTAAGCACACAAAATCAGTATCCAATCATAAAAAGTTCTCCCCAAGATACCTTTGTCAATTCTCACAGTAAGTTCCTGACCAAGACAACAAGTACTTTTTAGTAATGCAACTCATTAGTTCCAGTACTCTAAATATAAAGTATTTAACTGATAAAACACCCAAACAAACATGACAAGTCAGTTGATCCGAAAACAAGTTTACTGAACACAAAGAACTACTGCAGTTTTCTGACCCAGTCATCTTCACCACAAAAACTGTACAAATCCATAAGGAATTTGACTTCATGGCCTTCTAAAGAAATAAACTAGACATCTTAGAGAAGCTTTCAGAATTTGAATCACCTCAAAAACAAATTTCTGTAATTAGATATGCAATTTCAAAGTTCAGTAACAGTTTCAGGTTTTTCTGGAAATTTTGCTAAAAGTGTCTAAACTTTGTTTTCAAAAACAAAACAGAAGATCTATGTGATACAAAACTTCTAGGAACTGAACATAAACACTCCAATGTTTCAAAAAGAAGGAAAAAGATACAAAACTTGCAACTTACAGACTAACTAAGATCACCACAAAGATAGCTAACAAAATGTAATATACAACAGTCTTAACTTCTATAATTTCAGCAAATTTAAATCTAAAATCATGGTTTCTACTTTCAATAGTAGAAACTAATAACATGTATAAGAACCTCATAATCTAATCATTACATATGTACAATCTCATATCAAAACAACAAAGATTCAAAAACAAAGAGTACAATTAAAAACAGAAATCTGAAATCACAAAACAACTTCCTAACTTTCTGACCAGTAAACTTTATGGCTAAAACGACACAGCTTGACTGGGAATTTACAGTTGGTGTCTTCATAACAACTGTAAAAGACAACCTAAAGATCAATCAGGAACTGGAATCGCAACAAAAGGAATTTTTTACAAATACTTATGATTTTCGGAAGTTGTAGACCTGCATCAGGAAAATTACTGATTTTGGCTGAAATCAGTTTTTGTTTTACAAACTGACTAAGAACCTAACCAAATAGCTGAAATTCACAAAATTGATCATCTATTTCAGCACTACGCGGACAATTACACAACTCGTAGTTATCAAATCATGTCCAAATTGAAGCAAACAAAGTTAGGGTATTGAAAATTGGTATTACCTTCAGATCCGAAAGAAGATTTGAAGCTATATCGAAATCATTATAGATCAACGCCGCTTTGAATCGCCCGAAGTTCTGAGTCAGCTAGTTCAGCTTCGCCTCCATTCTCGTCTAATTTGCTTCCCTCTCTGGTTTTCCCTTTCGCTTTTCTCACTCTGCAAATCACTCCTGGGTCTTTCAATTTGGAGACGAACAAGAGGACAGAGTTTGTGGCCAACTAGAGAGAAGAGAAGAGGAAGATTGGGGGGTCTCTTTGGGTACGAATATCGAGAAGATGGTGGACTGCGGAATTTCGATAGATCGATCGAGGTTTAAGTTTGAGAGAGAATGAAGAAGATGTAGGTGTTTGGGATCTAGGTTTTCAAGAGAAAAAGTGATGAACATGCAGGTGCGATTTAGATTAGGTTTCAGAGAAGAGAAGAGAAAAGGGAGTTTGGGAGGAGATGGGGGAGGGAAATCGAGTTTTGACTTGATTTGGGTGTAGACTGTGTAAAATGTCGTTTTTGCCCTTTTTTTGGTGGACCCGATGCTGGCCACGTTAACAAACAGACGGCACCGTGACAAAAATTGGCCTTAGGCCTTTCCTTGGTAGCAAAAACAAAGTTTAGATACCACATTGATAGTTTTTAAAGTCTGGGTACCACTATGACCGTGCCACAAAAGTTGGGGTACCGGTGCTGTCAAAACTTCTTGAAATAATTGAGTCATTTCATATACCTTCTGTCTTGTAGTTTGCTGTATTCTGTTTCTTGAGCAAAACTTGCCATGCTGTTAACCGAAATCTGCAGATTTGCCTTGTGCCCTTGTCAATAGTAATATTCTGAATACAACTGTTCTTCAGGGCTGGTGGTTGGAAATCGAACTTAAGCCTCATTGAAATTGTTAGGCCCCGCTCACCTGCGGCAGAGTATTTACGGTACAGAAAGGGACAAATCAACGATGACCTTCAGATTTAAATAAAACTCATCTGAGGGCTTAAACAAATTCTATCCCGATTCGTGAGTTCATACTTGATCATTCCTTGCTCTCCTTTTAGTCTTCTCTCTCTCCTCGCCGACCACACCATGAGTCTACGTACGATCAAAAGCTGAGAGATATGACGGCGGTTTAGGTCGAGGAGGAGGATGGGCAGTTCGTGACGGTGAATGCGAGGTGACGTCAGAAGATGCGCGGGCGCCCTGGGCCTCCGAAGCGGCGGCGCTTGGGATCTCTGTACCGGTTAGAAACCTTGGCATCAGCAGCTCCAATGTCTACCTCATTCTGCCTAACCAACCACCCAGAACCTCTATCTGCAATAAATTCCTAAAATAAAAATAATAATAATAAAATAAAAATAATAAAAACCAAACTTTCGAATCAAACACTCAACACAACACCCACAACCAAATCGAACCAATCAACCCTCACTATCTATCAATTCAGCTCAGAAATCAAGAATTGATCCAATCAAACAGACCCAGGAAAAAAAGCTGAGATTAATTAGATCAAAACATCAATACCCAAGAAAGGTAATCTATAAGGGATCCAAATTTACTTGGAAGGGAGGAGGAGCAACCCATTTGCGAGATCAGAGTTTAGAGTTTTCGGGTCATAATCGTTCAAATTGAAGAAACCCCAAAGAATTTGACTCGTTGCTCTCCGTCATAGCTATGGTAGTGGTGGTGTTGCTGTGCACCTTGGCTGGGTTTTTTGACCGGTACGGAGAGAGAGAGAGAGAGAGAGAGAGAGAGAGAGAGAGAGAGAGAGAG
>NC_020497.1:4864934-4923609 GCF_000184155.1 Fragaria vesca subsp. vesca
GAGAGGACTGAAAGGAGAGTAAGGATGATCATGTGTGAACTCACGAATTGGGGTAGAATTTGTTTCGGCTCTCATATCAGTTTCATTTAAATCTAAAGATCATTGTTAATCTGTTCCTTTCTGTCCTGTAAATACTCTCCCGCAGGTGAGCGGGCCTGTTAAATTGTTTAAAGGAAAGAAAAAACATTTGCATGAACTAGAATATTTTCCAGCTGAAATGAAATATTACAATTTTGATAAACCTCATGGTAATATATTCAGAACAAGATAAATAGTATAATGCCAATGACATTGTTAAAGCTACAACCAGATCCATGAATTATTACAGAAAAGAATACCACTAGTAGCTCACAAAGACACAGTTCAAATTCACAGGATCACAATGTTGTCACATAATATATCCTATCCTAATCTTTGACACTAATCTACCGATCCTAGAAACCTAGACCATAGCAGTAGGGCTGGTCTTCACTCAATCGGTTGGAGATACACCTGGTGAGCAACATTGATCATTATTTCAAGTTTTCAACTACTATAAAGCAAGGTGGTTTGGTGTCAAAGGCTTCACCAAGTTTAGTTTACCTGTTATACACTGGCACATATGGTGCAAGAAATTAACTATAACATTCTATAGCACAAATATAATGTTCTTTGCAGTTTACATAGTACTAATTCACAAGTGTGGAATAATATCGGTATGGACAGAAGCTATTTCAGCTTCTTCTGCTAAAGTTATTTGAGCTTTTTACTGAAGTCAGAAAGCTGAAGAATCTGAATCCTGGAAATACTAGCAGCTTCTTCCCTCTCTTTTTGTGTATTGTACCCCCAATCCCCTAATCGAAGGCACAAATTAGCAACCAAAGAAAGTGAGTACCACAAAATACAAATCCACAATAAAGCAAAGCAAACACAGCAATGATACTAAACCATTTAGCAGTATCTTGTAATACTAAAGGGAGAAAGTAAAGAGGAATTTTACCTAGATAGAGATTCCAACCATTTAATTCGGGTTCTCCGATGACATTCTTCAGGGTTGCCAGTCTATCTTCCAAAAAGCTGGTAAAAGTTGCATAATTTTTCTCATTCAGATTAACTATGATAGAGTAATGAGAAGGAGGATGTCCAGCGTAGCAGTGCAGAATTTAGTCAAAAACTTCAATAATGGAGATCATTATATTGGAACATGTTCTACACTACTACTATTAGATATTAAGTGGAAAAGTATCTTACTGAAGTTTAAGCCCCTGATGTTTCTTCTGAAGTTGCTTCAAAACTTCTACCTTTGGACTGCAAGGGGATTAAAAAGTGAGTATTGTTCTACATCATCGAAAGCAAGCCACAGGCATAAGTGTGAAACTACCAAATACAGACTATCATTAAGTTATTATACTAACCCAGATCCTAGACCAAAAATTCTTTCAGGCGGTATTGTAACTCCTGCTAGTTCTCGCAATAAAGCATCAGCAAATCGGCTCTGGATAGAAAAGAAACAGAAATTAACATTGTGGGAAAATACCAGAAGGAAAAGTCTAATCTACAAAGAAACTGAGCTAACTGCTCATTATAAAATGTGTCAACACTATCTTTCCCTGCTTATGTCCTCTTCATTTAGGGGAAAGTACAATGACTAAATACTCTAATGCTTGGATAAATTGATTAAATTACACACCTGTTTCGTAGTGACAACGTATATGGTAGAGCTTGTGAATTTTAGAGCATCAGGAACACCCGGATATAATCTGCAAACAAAGCCTCTCCCACTCAGTCAAGAAATACATTGACTATAAACCAAAACTATGTTACCTATAACTAAATCAAACAAGCCTCCGAATTTCGCTTCAGATTGTTTGATCAAGAATTTCAAATTGGGGGCACCTCACCTATTTGCACCAATCCAAGTTTTCAAGTCATGGTCCATCCACTCATCCCTGACCTTCGCAAACAAATCTATAAGCCCATCCCTGTCCTCACCCCATTCCTCCATAATCACAGGCTTCAAGTCTGACCACTTCTCCAATATCCCCTCCACTGTGAGCCCTTCACCAACTGATGACTTCCTTATAGAAGGAACCCTCATCTCCAGAAGCAACCTCACAAGTAGAAGATTCTCGTACCCAGTTTCCACCACAGGCCTCACCTAATTCATCATCATTCGTTTCTCCACAATTAGACAAATCAAATATTACACGGGTTTTGTGTGATTAAGCATGTTAGGGACTTACAATGCGCATTTGATCAAGAACCCAATTCTCCAAAGTTGAATCCACACCGTTGAACAGAGCCGGCCATCTGACTTTAGCTGCCTACAGATTACCATTCAAGGAAAGTAAACAAGTTGTGAAGTGAAAAGCTTGGAGGTTTGGAATAGTATGATCAAAGACAATACCTTCATGGCAGAGAGAGAGCTCTCTCCGCAGCTATCACAGATGACTCCATCGAAATCCAAAGCGTATAGATCACCCATTTCTGCTCTGAGACTCTAGCTTCTGTTTCTGACGGAGGTCTTTGAGCCCAAATACTATACTCTGCTTCAATTAGTCCCACGACGACGTTCTACGGGACGACAAAGATAGTTTATACCAGAAAGATACCCGGTGCGTTGCTACGGGATTTCTTGTCAACAAAATTTGTATTCTACATAATAGAATAGGCAGAAATTTAAGAATATGGTTACTGAAAATAATCCATTCTAAGGAACCAAAAGAAGAGCCACTATCGTATCATATTAAGTTAAAATGATGAATTAATATGTTGCTTTACTCTATACATGTATAGAAAATAATTGGAGTTCCAGAGTGATACTACCTAGTTGAGTTTAACTAACCTATATACATCTATACATGATGCAAGCCTAAACTCAAATCCAATGACATATGCTTATTCTTTACTTCTCTATGCCCATCATAAAGTATGTATCCACAATGCTAGTTTACATTTTTACTTGCACATATGCTAATAGCCAGGTGAATACATTATACTGGAAGTTTAGCAGCGTTGATCACTATACAAAGTGAATGTAAATCATATATTACTGGAAGCCAATACATGTTTTGAGGAGACTATGACATATCTTCATTAAAGTCAGTGCACAACTCAAATGAAAAGTATATTGTATTGAGTAAGCTATTCAGACCCAACAAAAAAAAAAAACAAAACAAAACACAGAGCAATAATCCCATTTTACTATATATTCTTAATATCTGTCACAGACCACACCAAAGAGTAAACCATATACGTGGCAAGAAACATTACTACTCTACGACACATGCCCTCTTGTTATATATTTTAATTTCTTGATATATGTGGTATCTATTTTAGCATTTTGACCAAAGTCAGCTAAGTTTACATAAGGAAGCAAAATAATTCAATGAGGTCTATTAAGGAAATTATATCCATACGTTCAATTATCTACTGTTTCGGTATCTTTAATTATTTGTCATCTTAATACCCCATCTCTATATTGTTGTAAATGTATTTCTCATTCCAGTGTTACACTTTTAAGATTTAAAATATTTCTATGATAACTTATAATCCTCATAGTCCCGGTCTATCTATGAAATTATGAACTTTATCATAAAGTCCTTCAAGTTCTAGCAGAACTCAATCTTTTGCTTATCGCAAAATGCAAGAGACTTCAACTGAAAATCAATGGAAACCCTACATATCTATATATAAAAGAAGGAAACATAAGAAAAGACTAATAAAAGTGCATATATACCAAAGAAAGTCAAGCAACCATAAAAACAACAAAATTGAGACCAGTAGTTAGTAAGACTCCACATTTTGTTTCATTTTAAATAATCAAACTTCACATAAATCTCAAAACCGATAATTTTTTTACAGTAAATATACATAAAAGACTTTACCTCTGTTTTATTTGCAATATTTGGATCTTTCTGTAAGAGTTCTTATGACCATCTTTGGATCGTTATAATTTTTCTCAAGAATTTGATGAGTCAGTATTGTATTTATTTTCCAGTTTTGTATTTATCTCTGCAAGATATCAAACAAATTCATAAACATTTTCACCGGAGATAAAAACTATCAAATGCCATATCGACAGCTTATTGCTTCTATTTTAACCAAAAAAAAATAATCTAATACTATTTTTAGTGACTGGTCAAAAAACACTCAAGTCTGAGTTATGCCTGAATATCGCCTAAATTCAAATTATGGTGAGATCTTTTTATCAACTTAAGGACCTTAGGTAACTGTAAACGAAAATTCCTGGTGAGATCTTCTTATTATTATAAAAGTGTAAATTATAACAGTCTCAATTGTGTAAACATCTTCAACAATTTATAATAAAAAATAAAAATAAAAATAAAAATATAAAAACCAACACCCATGCCCAACACTGTTCACGTAAACAGTAATTATGAACAGTCTATAAACAGTGTAGAAAAGATAGTATATGTTAAATGCTTGGCCTAAACACCGGATCATACGTCAAACGACCTTATAAGAAGACTTAGAATCATGGCCCAACTGTTGTGCCCCAACATACCTAATTTTTACTTTGATTAGTCATATTAGGGGTATTATAGTAATTAAAAGGTGCCCAAAGAAGGAGACTAGAAGTATTATGGCTGTAACGCAAACCACAACTCCAACGATAAGTGTTATTTGGAGATGTGTTATTCTTATTTTAGCACACCATTTGACACTATTCATATTTCATTAATTTCTTCAACAATAAGATGATATATAAAGGTGTTATTCTTATTATTTTTTATTAAAATATAATTTGAGGATAATGTTTATAAATATTATACTTAAATTATATATTAATTGAATTAAAAGGAGTAAAGCACAAAACAAATGCATGTGGGGCCCACATGGGCTGGTATTGGAAAAGTTCTAAATATAAGACTTTGGATGAATAAAACTTGAGGCTATAATTCTAGGACCAGCACCTTATCAATTTGTTATTGGAAATGACATTTTTTATTCCAAGAGTTGGTCTTGGTTTTTAACTTTAGCGCTGGAGTTGCCTTAAGAGACTGTGAATCATCTACGAAATTCTAGATCAATAATAGGCGTAGAAGGCTTGTTCTAACTGCTGAGAGCTTTCTTTGGTCGAAGCTTTAGCTTTTATATTATCTCTAAGATTCAAGACCTAAGGATAAGTTTTGTTTAGGCTACAAATTTTTTCTCTTTATAAATATTATAAATATAAGCATCTCCATTGCTCATTTATAATAAGTTATCATATTTCATCGGTCTCGTACTTCTCTCCAAACCTTTTTCATATATTAACTTAGGCTTCAAAGAGTGGAGGACCAACAACCATGGTCTTCCCCTCTTATGCCGATTTTAAGTGAGATTTTGAAGATGGTGATTTTCCCGCATTTCAGTGAATTGACATAAACAACAAAAGAAAAAAAAGTAAAAGTGTGTCACTAAACAACGACAGTGACAGTTACAGAGACCGTAAGTGGCTCTAAAATAATTGTTCATGAGTTCGTCAATTCTATTTTAGCTTTTTGCAATTTATCTCCTGAGTGTTTTTAGAGGAGTTTTTTATATGTGCTTTGTCTGATCATCCAAAAAAGTGTAATCTTAATTCTTTACTTATGTTTAATTTTAGTTTATATTCAATTACTTTTGTTTTGATTCGTTTTTCCTTTTATTTTGTGTTCTTAAGTTGCATTTATGATGGAAGTGTTATGTAGCTCTTAAATATCTAGCCTTTTATAATAGAAAAATTACCCTTAACGGTAGTAAAATATAAAAACCCCACATTTAAAATCTTTTTGGATGGGGTATGTGTGGTTTGTGATTTATAATATACATAATTGCGTGATTGAGATGTTCTTATGTGTGGAATATACCATTAAAAAGATACAAAGATGGGAAAATGTCAATTTAATCAAAAACATAAAAAACAAATCTCATTCCAATGAAAATCTTATATCCAAGCCCATTCCAATGAATTTGAAGAAAAAGACGTTTATACCTTTAGTAGTCAAATACATCATCTCTCTCCTCTCTTCTCCCGTCCCTCACTCTTCTCTCGATCTAAAACTCTCTCTCTCTCTCTNCTNTCTACTACTACTACTACTACTACTATACTACTACTACTACTACTACTACTAATAAGTTAAGTTAAGTTAAACGTTAACGTTAACGTTAACTTAACGTTAACTACTACTACTACTACTACTCTCTCTCTCTCTCTCCTCCTCCTCTCTCTCTCTCTACTACTACTACTCTCTCTCTCTCTCTCTCTCTCTCTCTCTCTCTCTCTCTCTCTCTCTCTCTCTCATCCCTCAGATCAAGAAGCCTCTTGCTGGACTCGTCGCCAGTGGCGTTGGCGCGGCGGTAGGAAACTCGGCCAACGTGGCTCTATTCCCCTAGGTATTGTCAGACGGAACTGTTCGATTTGGGATCGATCTGTTGCTTAGGTCTCTATTGAGAGCGACAACCTCACTATCGTCCAGATCAGGTAGCCACCACTCTGTAATTCCTCGTCTCCGCCTAGTCCGCTGCCGTTAAGTCTCCCACCGGACGTCCCTCCTCTTTTGGCTGCGACGTCGTCTACATTCTTTTTTTTTTTTTTTTTGTATGCATCCTCTTTTTTCGGCTGCATTTTAGTATGAATTGTTGAGTTTTGGTATGAATTGTTGGGCTTGAAGTTTTGCATTTGACTAATACAATGCATCTAGTTCGTCATAAACTTCTTTCTTCATTTTTTGGTTTGGGCTTGGGTCTTTGATCAACGGGCTAGAGGTTTGGATGCCCTTATGGGCCTCACAGTAATGTGTCAACATTTTATTGTGGGTTAGTAACTATTATTGGGATCAATAACTCGATTATGTTCTGGTATTTCTTATTTTCTATTACAATAAACTGAAATAAGTTGATTATTGGGGGTCAGTAACTGATTATTAGGGGGTCAGTAACCGATTATTAGGGGTCAGTAACTAAGTTATTGGGGTCAGTAACTAAGTTATTGGGGTCAGTAACTGATTATTGGGGGTCAGTAACCGAGTTACTGGTGACCGATATCCGGCGACCGGAGAAAACCTGAGTTACTAAGAGTCAATAACCGGTGACCGAAGAAATTCTGGTAACCGGTGACCGGAGTCCGATGAGGTTTCGGCAAAGTCTTCTCACTCTTTCACTTTCTCTCTCCTTATACATATTGAAGTAGTGAGAGTAAAATTATCTTAAAAATATACAAAAATTATTATTTTATTATGACTTTAATATAGATTTGTGTATTTGGACACAAATAAAGTCTTCTCACTTTTTCAATTTCTCTCTCCTTATACATATTGAAGTAGTGAGAGTAAAATTATTTTAAAAATATACAAAAATTATTATTTTATTATGACTTTAATATAAATTTGTGTATTTGGGCACAAATAAGAATATATTATATTAGAATTGACTCATGTCTATTAAATTCATTAGAATAAGAAATAAAATATTTAAATTAGTACTAAATGGACATTTGTCCTACAAAGATAAAGTAATTTACACAATACAGAAATCACTACATCCTCAAGTGAAGAGTAAACTTGAGTGGTAATGTGGTATGAAGTTATGAACAGAAGCTATACTTCAACTTGTCATTGAATTCAGAAAGCTGAAGAATCTGAATCCTGGGAATTGTAGCAACTTCGTCTCTCTCTTTCTGTGTATTGTACCCCCAGTCGCCTAATAAAAAATCCATATGAGCAACAAAAACCAATGAGTACCACGCTACCACTACAAAGCATAGACAACAATAATAAGATTATAAGAAATAGCTTAAGAGTGTTTAAGATGATTTTTACCCAGATACAAATTCCAACCAACCAATTCGGGTTCTTCAGTAACTTTCTTCAGGGTTGCCAATCTATCCTCCACAAAGCTGGTGAAAATCGCATTATTGATGTCAATCAATTAGAGTATTATTAAACAGGAGGATGTCCAGCACAGAAGTGCAGAAGTTTGTCACAACCACCAATATTGCAGTCAAGATTATCATATTAGAACATGTACTATGTTAAATACTGAGCAGAGAAATATCTTACTGCAGCTTCAGTCCTTGATGTTCTGGTTTCTTCTGAAGCTGCTTCATTACTTCTAGCTTGCGTTCGGAACTGGAGTTATAAGTGAGCAAAAGTTAAGACATTCCTCATGCATCAGTGAAATAGCAAATGCAGGCTGCTAGGCTAGTACCAACTATCAAGTTAATGCACTAACCCGGATCCAACACCAAATATTCTTTCAGGTGGTATTGTAACTCCTGCAAGTTCTCGCAGTATTACCTCAGCAAATCGGCTCTGCATGTAAAAGAAGAGAAACTATGGTTTCCAAACAAGGACAAAGGGAAAAAGTCTAATCTAAATGAGACTCAGACAACTGCTTCTTCATCATGAACGAGTGAATGACATCAGATCAAACAGAATTTTATTTCCACAATCTCAACCTTTCAAAATTGCTCTCAACTTAAAACATATTAGAATCATTTTCCCCTCTTTTGTTCTTGTCTATTATGAGAAAAAGTAAAACCTCCAAAACAAAATAAATGCTTGTATAAGGTCCACACCTGTTTCCCAGTGACAATGTAGATGGTTGAGGTTGCCGATTTAAGAGCATCAACAACACCTGGATACAATCTGCAACCAAACCCTCTCCTACTTAGTTAATGCATGACAATAAACCAAAATTATGCGAAACCAGTAATGTAACAAGACTCTGAATTTCACTCTCAATTGCTGATCAAGCTCACCTATTTGCACCAATCCAAGTTCCCAAGTCCTGGTCCTTCCACTCATCCCTGACCTTTCCATATAAATTTACAAGAGAATCCTTATCCTCACCCCATTCCTTCAAGATCAGATTCTTCAACTCTGACCAATTCTCCACTATCCCCTCCACCGTGAGCCCTTCTGCAACTGATGACTTCCTTATAGAAGGAACCCTCATCTCCAAAAGTAACCTCACAAGTAGAATAGTCTCATACCGAGTTTGCATTACAGGTCTCACCTAATCCATCATCCATTGTTCCACAATAATCAGAGTCATTAACAAATACCAACATGGGTTTTGTCACTTTGTGTGATCAGACATTTGGAGGACTTACTATGCGAATTTGATCAACAATCCAATCCTCTAAACTTGAATCGACATGGTTGAACAGCGTTGGCCATCTCACTTTAATAGCCTACACATTACCATTCAATCAAATTAGCCACCTTTGAAGCATAAAAAGATACAAACTTTAGATGAATATATATAAACACAAACACTAGTACACTACCCTGGCAGCAGAGGCATAGCTCTCTCCGCAGCTATCAGACAGAACACCGTCGAAATCCAAAGCGTACAAATCCCCCATTTCTGCTTGGTGCTCTGAGTCTCTGCTTTCGGTTAACGTTTGGGGCTTATTTATACATGTTGGAGGCTAGGCCCCAATTGGATTTCGAAGAAGTTTGGTCGCAACAACACAACATCACTTAGACAAGGACAAAGAAAAGGGTGAGAAGTCTGACCAGTGATTGCCACCAGAAGTCCAGAACGATTGAGTATACGGTGGGCTTTTGGTCAATTCTTTTGTTAAGGAAGATGACATAATTTTTTGGATGAATTTAGTCAATTTACTAGCTGCACTAATTAGTTCCTGTTGTTTGTTTGTTGGTCAATTCTTTTGGTCAATTCTTTTGTTAAGGGCTTTGGTCAATTCTTTTGTTAAGGAAGATGCCATACAAAAGGAGCTAGAGAGTCCGTACTACGTAGAGACATTGTACTTCCCAATTTTATGCTTCAAGGTGCACCATAACATAACATATAATAATTTTGATCAAGTTATATCTCTTATGTAAATTGTATATGCCGTGGTGGATCATTCCAGATTTCTAGGCATGCGGATAATACAAAAATCATGTTTTTATACAAAAAAATTATATATTTGATATTATCATTATTATCAAAACATAAACAACTCAGAAAGATTCAAAGTAGTAACCATGAAATTGATATTCAAAGTAGGCAACCAATGCAGGGAAAGTGTGAGGAAAAATGAATCCAGTGGGATGTGAGAGGAACAACTTCTCTCGTGGTTTTAAGACCGGGGCGAGCCATAAAATATAATAAAGATTTAGGAGGGTGTATTGTATTTGGAATTAGTAGAAGTTTTAAAAAAATCTATGAAATTTAAAAGTCTAAGTGTATTGAATAAAGACTTTTAACAATCTATCAAAGTCTGAGTATTTAATTAAGACTTTTTAATATGAATAGAAGTTTAGATGTATTCAAAATATCATTCATACTTATGGAATTTGTAACTCATGGATAATTATAGATTTTGTAGAGTAAATTATACACACCAAACCAAGGACGGAGCCAGGATTTCAAAGTACTTTGGGCTAAATTTTTTACATGTAAATGATGTAATAAGACTTCTAAAACATATGAGGATCTCTCCAAAAAAAATATTGATTTATAGTTATAGTATTACAATAGCCGGCTGATCGTCTAGCGTTGAAAGGACTATGAATTGAGCCAAATATAGGTCGTATATTCTGAAGAAGAAGAAATACAACAACATTGAAGAGAAAGAAAAAAATAAACGCCATATTCCTAATTTTTTATAGGCTTTTATCTATAATTTTTAATCTGATTTTGCACTTAGTCCTTTAGTGTTTTATGGGTGGTATGGATGTCATGATGACGTTAATTAAGCTTTGAATTCTTAGTAATTATGGAGAAATTTTTCAACGCTACGGGAAGACCACTGGCAGTATGACGCGGTCATACGTTCCAATCAAATATTAACACATGGATTTTATTAAAGAAAAATTACATCAGCTATTTTGTCAAAGACAATTTTAGGTTTGTTGTTGCTTTTTAAACCCTAGACCCTAAACTCTAAACCCTAGACCTTAAACTCTAAACCTTAGACCCAAAACCCTAACCCCTAAACCTAAACCCTAATCCCAAACCCTAAACCCTAAACCCTAAACCCTAAACCCTAGCTAGTCCAAACTTAACAAAGACCCATGAAGGTCATTTTACAAAAAATAGAAAATCTTAGTTTATATTTTAGTTATAATAATTTCACGTGCTAATATTTGATTGGAATGTAGGACTACGTCATACTGTCACATTGTCCTCCTGTAACATCTAAAAATTTCTCGTAATTATGACGCGTGCTGTTTGATTACTTTGACTACTAGACTAGTTAATTAAGCTTTGAATTTTACTTTGATTACTCAGAGAAAGAAACTTAGCAAAATTAGCAAAATTACCCTGTTTAATTTCCAAGACCAAAAAATTGTCTGGGCTACAACTTAGAGAAGCCTCTACTATCCTCCGTCCCTGCACCAAACTCCAATATATTTCTAACCACCGGAGCAAAGATTTGGAAAAGTCTACGATAGAATTTCACTTTGCATGTGAATGAGTTGATCCTCCATCATCTTTCTCTTTGCATGTGAATAGCTTGATCATCCATCATCTTTCTTAATTTCTTATTTTTTCTTTCCATCTTTTCTATAATATTTTGTGTTATCAATATTTTATTCTACGTATCTCTTTGAAAAAAAAACATTCTATTCTATGTAACCATTCAATGTTTGTTGAATGTTAACCTTTTTTTTGTGGGTCTTTCAATTGTGATGCTTCGAATCCTTGATAACTTAAATAATTTCTAGTACTAGAATTACTAATTGTGATGCTTCGAATCCTCGATAACTGAAATTTGTTTAATCCTTGTGGTTTAAAATCAACATATGTTTAGTCTTTGTGATTTTATTTTAAGTTGAATTGCCCTTAAAGTCACAATTTTTTATCCAAATACTCCTTTTGATTCATTTTCTCAGTTAAAGGCCATAAGAACTATTTGGATGAAAAATCATGATTTTAAGGACTATTCAGATTAAAAAAACCCATAAGGACTATTTGGATGAAAAATCGTCACTTTAAGGACTATTCAAATTAAAATAAAATCATAAGAACTAAACAAATGTCAACTTAAAACCACAAAGACTATACAATATTTTACCATATATTAATATAAGTACATGAATATAACTTGTGAACATCTAATGTTTCACGTACTTTAGAAAAATGTATACGTCTGGTAGTCCTTGGTTTGCGTACAAATATGCGTGTTAATAACCTAAGTTAATATAATCTTTTTTTTTATCTATGTTTATATATCTCAATCAAATATTACACCTAAATGCACTTTAGATAGATGAACTATAAACTTATAATCGATGTTATTATGTGTTTGTCATTACATCTTTCTTTTGTTTTTTTTTCCTTTCATGTAAGTATTGAGCAATCTACATGAGCCATTTATATGAAATATGTAGAAGTCATTCATTTGAAATCTGTAGATTTCATAAATCAATAGAAGTTTATGATTAAAAATTAATGGTTTAAAGAAATCAGTGAAAGTTTATGAACTTTTCAAAAAGTCTGTAGACTTTTTAAAAAGTCTGTAGACTTTTTAAAAAGTCTGTTATTTAAAGAAAGTATGTATAAATCCAAATATTTAAAGAGCTAAATATAAAAGTCTCATAAGTTTGAGGGTAACGTTGGACAACAAAGTTTTCATTGTTTGCAACAATCATAATTGATAAGGGTTTGTACTTTGTAAGGTGTGAGCAGACATTGAGGGATGTTATAACACCCCCTTCCCATTGTCGGAGTTGTTCCCCTAATTTTTTTTCATGCAAAAAAGTTATTCATTTTCTTTGACCAATTTAGATACAATAGTTTTCTTCCGCTAACCAAACGAGGTAATCAAAACCCCTAGAAGCAAAATGCCACTAGCACGCCAATCATTTTAGTGTCCTACTCAGTTACACATCTTCTCAACGGTTTTTGTTTCATCACCATAGTATATATATATTTTTTCTATTGTATAAAAACATGAAAATTTGGCTAAAATGTAGGGAGAAGCCTTGTAGATAAGCGTGGGACGACAGTAACGGCACTCGTTAAAATACCATAACAGCCGTGTCCACCGTAAAATTCCTCTCTCTCCCCACACGCAAAGTCCCTTCCCAATTTAACCGGTAACCCTGGCCCCACTCCCACTAGCCCTACAAGCCGCCAAAAGCTCAATCCAACCCACTACAGCCGGTCACCTCAATCATCCCTTCTCATCTTTACCGATCCCGCCGGTTCCCTCCTTCCCTCTCTTATTTACTCCCAGAAGCTTCACTATATAAAACGACCCCATTCTCGCTTCCCGAGACAGTTTTCGTTTTCAACCCAACTCTCCTCCTTATCGGAACGACATCGTCGCGATCCCCGATCCGATCTTATCCCGTCGCGCTCTCTGTGAGTATCTTCATCTCTTAGATTTCTTGTTATTCCTTCTCTGTAGGAAATGGTCTGATCGATTTTAGTTTTTCTGTACGACTTTTGATTAGGCTGGTTCTTGCTTTGGATTTGGATTTGGATTTTTACAGTGGTTTTTGGTAATTTTTGTTGAAAAGTTCATACGGAAATTGTTTTGTTTGATGTTCTAAGTGAATTTTGTGATTAGGTTATGGAGAAAGCTGTACTTTGTTGATATGATTATTGTTGGTTAATTTTGTGCTTTATTTGTTTTTGATCATAGAAATAGTAGACTTCACTTTGATTTTGTAATTGTGAGTGATCATATGAACTGTACAATTTAGAGCTGTGGTGGTATTTGGTGGTTAAGACTTGAGAGCAGACGTTTGTGTGATGTTGAGCTGTTAGTTAGTGATTTAAAATAAAATTTCTTTGTTATGATTAAGATATTTTTTTAACTGTAACAATGTTTTTTTGGTGCTTTTTACTATGAAGTTCTGGTTGTCAATACTTTATTTTAGAGATGGAAGATCAGAATTGGAGTTGAATTGTTCATTTACTGCATTCTGATTCTTTTGGTTGGTTATTGTGTGTGTTGATTGTGAAATAGGAAACAGTGAGTCGTTGAAGATGGCAGATAATGAGGAGGGAGAGGAGAGTACTGGTCGTGGGAATGGATGGGAAGTGGTCTCGCTTACAGCATCAGCGTATGCTGCTGCTCCTGGTCCGCAAGAAGTGGAATTGAGCAATGATGATGAGAGTGGTAGAGATGGAGAGCTAGCTGAAACTTCTCGTGCTTTGTTCATGTCTGGTCACTTTGTTTTTCCACCCAATCAGCATGAGAATTTACCTCTGGAGCCTGAAAAAAGTGAAGTTGAGGATGTAAAGGTGCAGAAGGATGCAGTAGATGAGATAAAAATTGAGGAAGGGGGTAGGTCTAGGGGAAAGGAGGAAGAAAATTTGACCTTAAAAGGGTTGGATGTTTCAGATGAGTTTGCAGGAATACAGTTTACAAAAGAGAAGGACAACAGGTACCCCATTGGCGGTACAGAGTTTGGAGAAGGCACGGCTTTGGAAGGGCTCCATTTTGATGACAACGAGCAGGCTGTATATGGTGCTGCAAAATTTGGTTTTGATGGTGAAACAGTTCTTCGTGGTTCATCCACATATGGTGACAACACAGATATTCCTGGAATTACAGAACCTTCAGAGCAAGGTTTAGATTTATCTGGGGACACCTGTCAATCTCCAAGGCCAATGAAAGATGATAAATTTGATGGTTCTGACCTCCCATGTGGAGCTTGGTGGAAAAGAAGAGCTTATTCTTTGTATTCACATGCAAAGGAAGCAAATGCATGTTGGTCTATTATTGTAGCAGCAGCTGTGATGGGCCTTGTGATACTTGGGCAACGGTGGCAAAACGAAGGTTGGCAGGCTCTACAACAGAAGTGGCAATCTAGTGTTGATCAGGTTGGTTTTTTGTGATGAATCTCATAATTTTTTTGTTTTTGTTTGGTTTGGTTTTCTGTTGGTGGTGTCTTGGTCTTTTACTCGGTTTGTTCTGGCCTGATACGTTTGTTCGTTAAACATGTAGGATGGATTGAACCCCTTTTTTGTACATGCAATTATCTTAATAGAGATGTGTATCAAAGTGATTTTAAGAACTTTTTCTTGTACTTGGTATAGCTAATCATAGTTTACTGCCTCTTCCATCCAGCACTTTAAATTTCAAGTGCACTGACGAAAGTAAGATATTACATGACTCTTGTTAAGATCTCAAAAAGGAATGTTCATTTGTTAATATAATCGAGTATTTATTTTGTCTCTACCTTGTCTCTCTGTCCTGACATGATTTGCCATAATAAGCTGTCTAGAGATATTCAAATAGTTCTTCAGTGTAAAGCTAGTTCTCTTATTTTAATGATCTGAGAGTTAGATTATGTATCTTGTTGTTTCGTTGTTAAGTGTTTAAATACAAGCAGATTCATGATCAAATATTCATGGAAACTCCAGTTGCAATAATAGTGGAACTTTTGAGAATTTGTTTCTTCTATTGTATCATTGTAGTATTGCATTCCCAAGAGGGTTTTACATAGCGCATATGTAATTGTAGTGTGCTTGTAAAAGAAACGTCAAATTTGCGGGTTGGAGATTTTGTGCTTGTCCTAGTTGGTTGAAGGTCCCCGTTCCATGATTCATGGCTGCTTTGATGGAAGGGAAACTGTTGTTGCTTCTTAGTAACCATAACTTCTGCGTTTCACTTTGTTCTATTGTGGGATATTACTATTGCATTTACGGGAATAAGATTGTATGTAGTGCATATCCGCACTAGTTGGAACAATTTCCCCTATCTAAACCTTTTGGTTTAATGATACTGACATTATAGTTTTTACTGACAGAAAGCAGGAAGGATTTTAGCTCCAATATCTCGACTTAAAGATGTAATAGTTGGTGGCCAGCGCCATGGATCCTTTATTGGAGGCAGTACCTCAAGTGAACTTTAAGATGATGACAAAAAATTTCAGACTGCCGGTGGCGTGGATCCAGAGGTACTGCCTCAACTGAAGATGGCAAAATCACCGCACAGATGGCCTCTTAGTTTGTTTCTGACCATGGTTCAGATACATGATTCTTATGGAAAGCTACTTGTCTACATGCTAGAAGTTTGATATTGCAGTCATTGCTTATTGCCTTGTACAGAATTCAGGGATGTGCTTTTAACTCGCTGCTCTTTAATGTTCATATTACTTGTTAGTTATGTTTGTTTTTGGTTAAAAGTTGAGTTTGATGATTGATATCTGGTTTTGATTAAATTCGATACAGTACCGAATATTGTGGAATTTTCCAAAGTTTGTAAATGGGGCACTAAGATTGCAAATCATCTAATGTTATATTTGGAGTCTGCTAGATCTTTCTGTCATGGTCTCAGCGGAGACTGGGTACATGGAGCAAGATCAGACGAGTTACCACAATTGGTTGAGTTGGTAAGAACTCTCGTTTGAGTGATTCGTCTTTAATTGTCTCTGAGTTGGTAAGCACCTCCAGATGTGGTAATTTTACGGTGGGGTTCAATTCTTGCCGGTATAGTAACTTCAGGTTTCTATAGATATCTCTTTCGTCCTGTTTATTTCATTAGGGGTTTGGAGGCCTCAAAACACAACAGCTACACAACAAAATATAAAAACCCTCCTCAAGTCGGAAACAATCTGTGAATCTGGTGTCCTAGAAAACCAAATTCTTTATATATGTAGCAAACACTAAATTTTAAGGAATGATTTCTGAACGATATATCATATATGTAATCGGTAATATAAGGAATCTATTGAAGTTGGTACGAAAAATTTATCGAAAATTATGATTTCGCTTTCATCTAAACAAAAAAAAAAATGAAAGGAGTCTTATTCCAGCCAAACTGATAATCTTTTCAAAACCAAGAGGTACTTTCAAAATTCAATGTAATTGTTCCCCATTTACCGTCCTGTCGAAAAGATAAGCTCAAACTTGCATATATATTCGTTTTCTTTCTATAGATAGATCGAACAAAAGGTTACGGAAATTCTCAAAAAACAAAAACCAAACAAAAGGTTACGGAAGAAAAATGGCCAAACGCATGAAAAGAACACAACGCCTCCAAAAGCAAAACACTATGAACCACCTCCCGGAGGACCTCCTCCTCCATATCCTTTCTTTCTTCGCCACACTAGACGCCGTGCAAACCTCTTTAATATCCAAAGAATGGAAATCTCTTTGGTCTCGCGTTCCCTCTTGCTTGTATTTCTCCTACCATCTCTTCCTCAAAACCAAGACCAACTCTTACGACAAGACCAACTCTGATGATGACAATGCTGAGATCTTTGCCGACTCCGTCAACCGCGCCATCTATACTCGTCGATCTGCCATCCAAACCTTCAGCCTGTCCTTCATCTACGTTTACGACTACATCGACCTAGTCGAAGACTGGATACGCGGCGCCGTGACGCGCCTCCATGCTAGTGAGCTCCACTTGGACTTCTTCATTCACGAAGAGTATCACGAGAAGAAGGTTCAAGATGATGAATTCGCAGATGCAGAGGAAGAAAGCTTTGGCCTCACGTATGCGTTCCCTCTTTCGCTGCTGAACAATGCAAGCATGCAAGTCTTGAGGCTCACGTATTGTTTTCTTGAGTGGCCTGAAGACAACATGACCATGAGTTTTGGTTCGTTGTCTCGTTGAGGTCCATTTTTCTTGATATGATTTATCTGACGGACCTAAGTGTGCCGCTTTTGATTGAGTGGTGTCCCAATCTCGCAGAGCTGGAGCTTAAGAACATTCTGGGGTTGCGAAACTTGAGGATAATTAGACCTAGGCTTAAGAAGGTAGCTCTTGAATATATTTGTCAGACTAGGAAGTCCAGTTGCAAGTCCATTGTGATTGATTGCCCTAATCTTTTGACAATGAGGTTTCATGATTGTGATGCTGACCGGATTGTGCTGAAATGCGACTTCTGTAGTTGAGTTTGCTTGATTTCTCAGTTCTAAATGGTGAGAACTATCATGTATCGTGTAAAACTGCGCGCCTTCTCAGGAAAGCACGTAATGTTCAGAAGCTCAAGGTGACAAATATGTGGTTTAAGCTAAACCTTCTGAACGCCATTATCAAAATTGTTATATGGAATTTAGTTTCTGTTTGCTACATTCTAATGGAATACTGATATACTGCCATAGATTGTGTCTGTTATATGCATACATATGATACATTGATGTTTGTGTTTGTTAATAGCAACAAGCGCGAGGGCACTCATTTTTTTTAGCACTTTGTCATTAGACCTTACTGCTACGTATCATATGATTTAACGTTATTGCTCAACTTGTTTGGCATTGTTACATGATTGTTTTGTTGTATATATGTGTTCTCAGCTTCTGACACCCGAGAATCTCTTCCCTAAAACTTTGAAGCTTCGTAATCTCAAATATCTAGAGCTTCAAACTGGATATACTCGATATGATCTGGTTGGCAGGGCTGCATTGCTCGAACGTTGTCCCAATCTAGAGTCAATGGTTCTTAGTTCAGTTTCCACTGTGGTAGAAGATGTGAGAACTCTTTAACATGGTTTGTCATACTCTTATTCTGTTATATGTAGCTGCTGCATATCTAATGTTTGATCTTCTAACTTATAGGGAAGTTTAACAGAGGAGGTCTTGAACAAACCAATTGAATTCAAGATGCCTGCAGTCAAGCAAGTGAAGCTGCTATCGTATTCTGGTACGATAGAAGAACGTAAGTTTGTGAACATTTTGAAAGCACAAGGAATAGCCTGAAAGAAGATTGTACTTGGTTAACGTCAAATTAGATGAGAAGATCTAAAGAGAGACCCCATGATGTAGGACAGGATTTTAGCCGATTCAATAAAGAATATTAAAAAGAAGTTGAAAAATGATTTGAATATCGGAAATTGGTATCAAATAGGCTTTATAATGATGAAATTAATTAATATATCAAGATTCTTTAGCAAACTTTGCAGTTTAATGACACAAATGTTATAGTTTTTACAGACTCTGAAACAAAACAAGAAGGATTTTAGGTCCAAAATCTCGACTTAAAATGTAATAGTCGATCAACGGCCAGCGTCGTGGATCCTTCACTGAAAGCCGTGCCTATTTAAGATGGCGAAAAATACTAGACAAAGAAGGTTGGCTGCCGTTGGCCGGCTTGTAATCGAGAGATCAATACTGCCTCGAGTTTTTAATAGTGCTGGATTTTGAATTGAATTGGAAATGTACTAATGTTATGATAGTTTTGCACTACTTTGCAAATTTGATTGTAAAATACAAAGCAAACAATGTTAACAGTTGATGGGTTTTATATTGAGTTGGGGTGCGTACAATTAGAAATTTTATTTATACTTTATTTTCTATTCTAACCTAGGTATCAAATACA
This sequence comes from Fragaria vesca subsp. vesca, assembly GCF_000184155.1. Taxonomy (NCBI): domain Eukaryota; kingdom Viridiplantae; phylum Streptophyta; class Magnoliopsida; order Rosales; family Rosaceae; genus Fragaria; species Fragaria vesca. The sequence goes on from NC_020497.1 coordinate 4,884,142, forward strand.
ACGTACCTAGGTATCAAATACAACGTTGATTTATCTAGGATTTGAGAATATAGCTATTACCCAATTAAGTTTTCCATGCACCCTCAAAATATGTATTTATATGTAGGATTAAATTCAGTTTACCCCTCGTACTTTAGGATTAAAATCAGTCTGGTCCTTGATATTTTTTTTAATCACGATGGTCCTTATACTTTCAAAATACATCAACCTAGTCCAAAATTTAAATTTTGCTGAAAATGTGATGTCATTTGCTGAGTTGGCCTTAACACTAGGGCCCATTTTTCTGACTTAAAAACCTTTTGAAGGGCAGTATAGACATTTCAATCTAATAAATCTTAAAAAATAAAAAATTTATAATAAAATTAACCTAAGATATTTTTCTTTCGTTCTTATACTCGTCGAAAAAAAATCTTGTCATTCTTATTCTAAACAAAAAAATTCCTATGGTGCTTGATTAGATCGAGTATTTTTGTCCCGCATCTCTTATTGTACGTTGATGACCCCCATCTTCATTTTTCTCAGTATCGACGACCCATTCAGATCGAGGTCTCCATTGAATTGTTGAATGAACTTCGCCATAAACAACAAGGAATTGGCAACTAATCTCTTCTCCCTCCTCATCCACATCAGCCTCTTCTTCCGTTATATCTCCACTGTCAACCCACTTCTCATTGTCACCTCTCAACTCTTCCTTCTAAGAAATCCAATATCCTATTACAAATCAAAGCTCAATCGAAATTGTTGATGATGCAGATGATGGAGATATAAGAGAGGAAGGAAAAAGAAGAGGAAAGGGAGGTTGAAAGAATTGAAAGAAAAAAAATTGAGATGAAGATAAGGGCTGGGTTCTAGTCTTCTGGAAATTATGATTGAGCCATCATTTTTATGTTTTTACTTGTATCGCATAATCTACTATAAATATACAATTGTCAACTTGCAACTTAAGCATAGCTATCGCTCTGGTGGTTGGGAGTGGCAAATTTATGTGACGACGTATGGGGTTCGACCCTTGCCTTTCACTTTGATTTTTCATTTTCTTCATTTTCTTGATAAAAAGAGAGGAGGGTAATTTAGACATTATGTCTAGATTAGGGGCCAAAATTAGAAAAATATAGGGTCATGTGTCAGCTCCACGTAAGCACATGACATCATGTTCGGAGCAAATTTTAAATTTTGGACTAGGTTGATGTATTTTGAAAGTACAAGGACCATCATGATTAAAAAAAAGATTAAGGATCAAACTGATTTTTACCCTAAAGTATATATGAGGGGATAAACTGAATTTAATCCTTATATATATGTTGGATAACTTCATCCCTACACCTAACTCAAATTGATAATCTAAACTGTAGTTATTTTGATACCCATTCATAATACTATTTTTAATTTCCTCTAATACTTTATTTTAGACTTTAGGCAACATAATTTTAAGATCAAATTTATTTTATTACAAACTATAGGTGAGAACTTCATGCGATATAATTTTAAGATCAATCAATTTGCTACGAATTTAAAGGTTGCTATCATTCCAAAAGTATGTGCTTTCAACATTATGTTAATATGAATGAACTGTTAATGTCATTGGTCCAACATGAAGGTCTAGCATGAAAGATTCCCTGATGATGAGATGAGTTAATCCGCCCATCTAGGATTTTACAATAGAGAAAAGCTAAAACTTCTGTTAGATATGAGTTATATGAATTCGAATAATTTTTCATAAGGTTTATCAATACATAACTTGCACCTCAAGGAGTCATTGGAAAAAGGATGATGGGTCTTAACCGATGGGTCAACCGGCCACCATCATCTCTCTCGAATGTACTCCGGAACGACGGTTTGCCATGTCCACCGTCGGTGGCATTTTAGTTGGAAGCCATCTTTGGTTTCCTCCATTTTTTGTTACTGATGTCCTTCTGCATTCTCTTTTCTTAGAATTTGAGATGAAGGCTTCAGTTTTTTTTTTTTTCATCCTTCTCTCTGGGCTTTGCAGTTTTGCTGGTCTGTGTAATGTTTTGAGCTTTGCCCTTTTTATTGAATTCCTTTCTCACCAAAAAAAAAAAGGAGTCATTGGATTTGACAGCATCTTTTTAGCAAGTTCTGTTTCAATTTTTATTCCTAACAAATGTAAGTAATTGATGAATGATGATAGTGAAGTGGCATGGGTTGTGAACTGAGCTGGGAATTTACAATATATCAATTAGTAAGATAAGAATACGTACATACAGTAAAGGTAAAAAAAAAAATGGAACTAAAAAGTCTCTCGACATGGATTAGTCTCTGGGTCTGGAAAGTTTATGAGGATACCGTCATTGATACTATACAAAAAAAAAAAAAGGAACTAAAATGGATGCTGCCACCCATTGGGAAGCTTTCTCCTAGGCTAAAAGGGATGCTGTTGGAAAGTATATCTTGTAGCTTTGTATAGATATTATCTTGATATGCAAGAATATTGTATTAAGTAGTGTGATACGTAGGATAGTGTGAATCAATCTTTTGATTCAGTTGTAATTATGATAGATGTCTTGCCTTACTGGTATCCTAACTTATAGGAAGAACCAAATGATGTAGACTAGGTGCTTTGTATATATATCTCACAGTTGAATACAATTATTCATTCTGCCATATTATACTTTTCTATAGATGCTGCCATTGAGATTATTCCTTTGCAGGTAAAGAAGGGTTAGCAACGTTAAATTTCCAAGTGAAGATGGAATGCTCCCTGATAATTCGTTTCCCTCGAGATACATTACCCCAAGGTTTGAAAGCTTCCCAATGTCACTAGGGATGGTACCTGTGAAGGAGTTTCCCCCCATATCGAGTAATTCTAGGTTGATAAGATTACCTAAACCGGTAGGGATGCTTCCGTGTAATTGGTTTTCGAGGAGCAAAAGCTTTTGGAGATTGGTTGAGAGATTGGATATTGATGTTGGCAACGTCCCTCCAAAATTGTTGTTGCCGAAGTGCAATTGAGTCAGTTGTGTGGCATTGATCAATTCTGAAACAAAACTCAAGTCACCATCTTTACCGCTTCCATGATTGTTTTCATCCACAAAGAATATCTCAAGGTTATGAAGATTTTGGACATTTGAGACCTTTCCAATGAAATTGTTTGTTGAACATTGAAACGTCACAAGATTTGTTGCATTAGATATTGACCAAGGGATGGCTCCAGTAAACTGATTCTCAGAAACGGAAAAGGTTTGAATGTCTGGAAAAGAATTGCTCAAATTTGAGGGAAGACTTTCTTCAATTTGAGACTTTCTTCAATTTGATTTGCTAAGAAGGGAACTATACTAGAGAGGTTCGAAAGCAACCATACTAGAGAGGTTATAAGTACAAAAAGGGATGATACCAGACAACCTATTTATGCCCATAAAGAAATACGTTAATCTTTTCAACTGGCATAGAGAACGTACTAGGGATGCTTCCTTGTATGTTATTAGAACTTATAGCAAATACCTCGAGATCGGAAAAGTTCCCCAAAGAAGGAGGGATATCTCTCCTGTTAAATTGTTGAAATGGATAATTAATTAGATTCTGAAGCTTTGACAGGGAACTGAGTTGGGGAGGAATTTGACCCACCAGGTTGTTTCTATCAAGACGAAGAGTGATGAGTTTGAAGCAATTGGAAATATTGACAGGAATGGTGCCAGTAAGTGAGTTCATGTATAGAAGCAACACTCGCAATCTACTCAAATGCCCAATTTGAGGAGGGATTTGATGAGTGAAGATATTGTTCCTGAGACTTAACACTCTTAAGAAGCTTAGATTTCCTATATGTGGAAATATGGATCCCTCCAACGCTAGAGACACCAGCTTCAGAATTGTCACCCTTTGGGGATGCCGTGCGCTGCAGGTTACGCCCTGCCACATGCAGAAATGAAGGGATTCATTCCATGAGCTAGTGACCTGGTTCGGATCGTGTTGTATTTGAGCTTTGATTGCTAGCAGTGCCTGCCTATCGCTTTCATTTCCTTTGAGCCCAGTGATTAAGGGTCGGATCAAACCTTGCACGGAGGAGGAGTTCAAACAGCAAACGAACATTGCATGAGAAAGGGAGGATAGCACTAATATCAGTTTCATGACCAAAACCCCCCATTTTGTGTAACAAAGAGCTAGAGATGGGTGATGGCTTATTCATTCTTAAGGATCAGATAATCATATATATAGGGTGCACTTCGAAATCGAAATCGACATCGAAACTTGCTTTTCGAAAGACTTACCGACTTGTTTAGACTCGCAAAGACTAAATCCTCTATCCGTGAACGTTTTGTGTTCTTAATTTCCTGGAGATCAATATGTAAAGCCGAAGAAAGTCAAATTGGAAGTCACCCTTGACTCCTTTTGAACGTTCTCGTCGAAACCAAGTTGTTATACTTTGTACTTTATGCTTTGCATTCCACTAATGTAACGTTGCTTTCTCTATTCATACTTTTTTCAGGTGCAAGCTTGTTCATATATACTTTGAGACTTGTTTTCCCCTAGCAATGTTGCTTTTTCAATGGTGAACTGTGAACTTGTTGATAAGAATAGTGCTTATTTTTATCACTGTGACCCATCATGAATCTGAACGCTGCCTTTCCTACATTGTAGCAGCAAGAATCGTCGACTGACTTCTAGTCGATACGAACCACTTTGGTTTGTAGGTAGGAAATGAGTGAAGTGATCTATCTATGGCTGTCTCTATTAACGGTAAAATGGATCAATCATGCACTCTTCATTATTGAGATTTCTTACTACTAAGATAGCAGTTTTGAAGAAAGCTGCTTGAAATCATTTTATAATGTTAGTAGGTTAACTATTCAAGATGATAACATGAACTAGATAAGGTAAGTGTTTCACCTACATTGTAATTAACATGGATAAATTTCCAAGAGTGATAATTCGTTGCTAGTAAGATGAGCAACACCTTGCTCATTCTATCCAAGCTTGTTGCTAGTTGCTACGAATCTTTATCAAGGGCAGTGCCTCAAACCCTAGACATGAGTTTTCTATTCAGTAATTCCCGAAAGTTGGGCCTGTAAGAGAAAGGACCCTTTTGAACCCAATTCATGTCGAACCCAATTAACTATAGTTGATAAATGGCGGGAAACACCTTCCAACTCGCCTTATCAGGGTTTTCCATTCACTATCAACCTACCCAAAAAAAAAAAAACAAAGACCGCCGCCTTGCCTCCGCCGCTTCCCCAAGGTGAGATTTTGAAGCCCAAAAAATTACCATCAACAAGACCAAAACGCAGTCGTTCGATCATAGAGCCGCCCTTTATATCCCAACCCACCACTCTCCTCAACCTCTAGTACTCTCTGCTGCCCCAGATTCGAAGCTCTCATCTTCACCAGGTACTCCATTTCCTTCTTCCCAAATCCATAATCTTTCCCCAAACTTGTTAAACTCTCATGGGTTTGATGGATATGATGTTGAAATAGTAAAAGGTTTGAGCAAGAAACTGTGTATGGCATTTGAAACTTGAAGAGGGCCCTAGTTCTTGTTAAAGCTTTAGCACTGTGACTTTCGCAACCTCTTCTAAATCAAAAGAACAAAACCGCCGGTGGGTTTGAGCCCTCCGGTGGAAATGGGTCGTATGAAAAGGCGTGGGTTGCATTCTAATATTGAATGTCAATCTAGACTGCTCCCAACATTTTTTGCGGTGCAGCTTAATTGATGCACTGTCTCTACTGCCGTCACAGTTTCTTGCATTGATCGAAAATCTTTGTGCTGATCCACCCCCATGATTTCGATAGAGTTATTGTTTGTGCTATTGTTTTGATGTAGGTTGTGCATTGTTGTTGTTTGTAGAAGTGGATTGGGTAGTTAACAATATGTTTTGGTGTTGCGAAAGCGTGTGACCTAGAAGTGTATGAAGGATGAGAAACGTTTGAGTGAATGTTGGTTACGTAGCTAGTTAGTTAGTAGTCAGCTATGGATACATGTAGATTCGTAGCTGGTTTTATTGAAAAGGGAATCTAAGTTCAGTATTTGCTTTGTTGTCATAATTGAGAGAATTAACCGTTGTATGAGCTAACTAAAGGAGGCAATATTGTTTGATTACTCAACACTGAACCTTGAATTTATATTGCATTTTTTTTAGTTCCAGTGGTTTTGGTCACTTGGTACTGGGTATTGACATACCAGTGCTCTATGGTTTTACTATACTTTAGACGCCAGCAATTTGAGTTACTTGAATTACTTGACATACCAGCAATTATAGTTTTTTCCTGTGTGTGCGCAGCTTATTTACTTGAGTTACTTCTCCGTTTACTTCTTCTCAATCTCAGTCACAAATCACAACTCACACCATTGCGTCCATCGCCTGTCGTTGTAGCCAGAGCGGTTGCCATTTCCTATAGCCCGCGCCATCACCCGTAGCCCACATCCCTAGTCGGCCAGTCCCCACTTGGCTACTTCCCCAGGTATGGCTCAATCGGATTGCTTATAATCTGATCGTGGACAGAACAGGCTTCAATTCAAAAGCCATCATATTCATATTGCTTCAATGTTGCTTTGCTTCGTCTATAACTAGAGTTTCAGTTTTAGAGTTTCTGTCGATTTAGGATTTGTTGATAATATTAACTTGATTAGGATTTGTTGATATAGAATATTACCTTGACTAGGATTTGTTGTTATGTAATACGTATTTGGATATTTATTACTCATATTAAGATTTGTTGTATGACCTTACGTCCTTACAAATGAATACACATCAGCACAATCGAAATCTGTATGGTCATATTAGCCTTACCTAGTTCAGTCCAATTCATATTAGTCTTAACTAGTTCAGTCCAATTCCTCATGGGTATCTGCTGAACCTTAAGATGTTGATCTTCTATAATAATTGAGTTCGATATCATACTGCTTCTATAATCCTATATTAATTTGTACTGATCTCATAGTCTTAATTTGAAAGCTTCTTATACGTCTTAACTTCGATATGGATGTGGATTTAGTCTTATTATATGTAATATTAAAGTGAAGTTGTTGTATTACACAGAATGTTTGATGAATAAATTGATCGTGTCAAAAGTCTAGATCTAAAAATTTCTTGCACCATCGAGCAAATTTTCTATGTATAAAATTAGCCCATGTGACATTTCTATCGTGGCTCCGCCACTGTAGATGTAGATCGTTAGTTTCTGTTTCTGGAACTTGGGTTTTATTTAACTGGTTACATGGGTCAGTGCTTTCGATGAATTGAATGATTGAACCTGTTGTTCATTAGAGGAGTTTGGGTTTCTTAATGTTCTGAAAATCCCTCTAGTATTTGAGTTTTGTCTGTTACAATGTGTTGTTGTCTTTACATTTCTAATTTAGTTTTAGTACGAGGTTTCAAACTTCTTACCTTTTCTAGGTATATCCTAATAGTTGTTGTTTTGATGATAATATGATTGTTGCAAGATCTCATGCGCAATTCCGCTTGCAACTTCCTTGTTTTCGATAAATTGACTGTCTTCCAGATTCAGTGCATCCACTTTTTGGTGTTGCAATGTCGGCTTTCATTGCGATTCCTTGGGTACTAGTTTTATCTTGAGAGCTTATCTGGGCTTATTCTCATTTATTAGTCTTATGTTTCTTTAGGCTAGAATTCAGGCATGGTTAAGGAAGAAAGGCCACAGATTACAAGGAGAGCAACCAGGTCCTCCACTTTGGCTAAAACTGTAGTTGAAGAAACAGATACAAGCAGTCCGTGCGGAAATGACACATCTGCGGTATTCTAATGCATTTTTTTCCTTGTCTAATTATTTGTCTTTTCTAGATTTTGATTTCTATTTGATCCGGGATAAGTAGATTTCCTCATCTTTATATGATGCTTGCTGACGGGGCTTCAGCTTTTATTTTAGTTCATGTTCTTTCATGTATTGTTTCCACATTTTCTATCATGTTTGCTAGTTTGAGCATGCAATATCATTGTAACTTTGTCTTTGTTCAGTGATTCTTGGTCTTGTTTGTACTTTACTGTTGCCCACTTGTTGTGCTGGCTTGCATTGTGATTCCCAGTTGCTGCTCATTTATCATCTTAGTGTTTTTCTTGGCTAGAATTCAGACATGGTTAAAGAAGAAAGCCCAAAAATTACAAGGAGAACAACCCGATCCTCTGCTTTGGCCAAATGTTCAAACAATGTAGTTGAAGAAACAAATGCAAGTAGTCAGCAGCAACTGACTATTGATGACCTTGTGATTGGAGAAGAAGGTGAGTCCTTTAGCTTCAATGATCTGGTGTCTAGTTTTCCTAGTAGAGAGAATCAGATCAAGGAGCTTGTGCATCTTTTGGGGCCGCAGAACTCTCCCATGCTTCCTATATTTATCTACGGAGGCTCTTCCACTGGAAAAACCAGTATTGTTCTACAAACATTTAGGCATCTTAAACGACCTGTTGTTTACTCAAGCTGCCTTACCTGTTATAATCCTCGAGTTTTATTTGAATCCATATTGAATCAACTGTTCCTTCACCGAAAGAATGCAGAAAACGGTTATTCTAGTGCAAAGCGCTGTGAAAAGCCATCTGATTTTGTGAATTTTCTTCGCGAAGCCTTGGTTAGCAGTATCGGTAATCCTCAGGGACAAAAGTCAGGCATATTGAGTAGCAAAAGGTCAGGAAAGGCTAATGGAAATATGATCTACTTGATTTTTGACAATGTGGAGCGTGTCAAAGGGTGGGACAAAGGTTCTACTGTGTTACCTTTGTTGTTTAATCTCTGCGATACTCTGAAAATGCCCGAGGTCGGTCTTGTCTTCATCAGCAATACCTCACCGGATACATATGACTCTAACATGGGCTATGTTGAGCCTAATCCACTATATTTTCCTGATTATTCAGATGATGATCTCGGTCAAATCTTAATCAGAAACCAAGCAAACAAAAAGCTGTACACCTCTTTTCTCAGGTTAGAATATTTGTTTTGTTTTTCTTTTTCTCTACTCTCATATGTTGCTTTATGTATTATCTAATATTGAATCTATTTTTCTTGCTAGTGTTGTACTAAGGCCTTTCAGTAGAATTACCAGACAAGTGGATGAATTGTCTAGTGCTTTTTCACTATTATTCAGAAAATATTGTGAACCTATTACTGATCTTGGGGTTGTTCCCAATGAAGAAATGAAGAGAAGGTTGTTTAGTCGTTTCCAGCCCCATATTGCTCCTTCACTGAATGAGATATTTAAGGTATCAACTCCGCCTTCCACTGAAGTTGAAGCTACAGAGAGAAAGCCGAAGGGTAGCACAAGGAAATCTGGAGGTTATGAAGTTGTTGACCAATTAGATTTTCACATGTCTACTTCTGCCAAGTATCTTCTTATTTCAGCATTCCTTGCTTCAAGAAATCCAGCTACCCTAGATGCATCATTGTTTGATTCTACTGGAGGTTCTAATAATCGTAAACGAAAGAGGAAGTAAGTGTATTTTTTGTTATTTCTCTGAAATCTAAAATCATTTTAACAAGTCCAAAGTACCAGTAGTAATATAGTTTTTGTGACTGTAGTTGTAAACTTTCTGGTTGTCACCTGCTACTGAAATAGGATACCAAAATCTAGTATTGCTACAATATTTACCCCTGTGATCTTTTCATACAAGTCTGACCAAACTAAGCTTAAATATGTGCTTTTAAGAATGAAAAGAAGCATATCCACCTGCCTGGTCCTGTTATAATGTATCCCACAGTATAGTTAATGAATGCTTTAGTCTTTCTTTCCATTAGGTTGTATGCAAGAATTCTCTGTAGAAACTTCTGGCATGAGTTACCATTAGTACATAATCTTAATAATTTAAGATTCTCTTTTCTATTGTCCTAAAAGAAAATCTTAGCAAGTTCTGATTAAGCCGTTACCAGTTTAATATCATTATGATTTTCTTTCACTTGTAGGCACTGATTTCTTTTGAACAATGCTTCTTCATTATCAGGGTCTCTGAGAAGTCAATAGAACAGAAGGAAACTGCAGAACAAGAATTACTCATGAAGGGCCCTGGAACGTTCCCAATGGAGAGGTTACTAGCCATATTCCAGTGTATTACATCCGTGGTGGAAAATCCACTTGATGATGAGGAACAAGCGCAGGATGGGTTAGGGATTCCAGATGGGCATAATGGGCTCATGTCTGATGTCCTTTTACAACTGACTAGTCTCTGTGGTGCAAATTTTATTGTCAAAGGAGGAAGCTGCCCACTGGAGGGCTCAACTCGCTATCGTTCTACAGTTACTGAAGATATGGCCCTGCAGGTACATTTTGTGCATCTCATATTGAAATTATACACAAGTTTGTATTCTGAAAGACTGTAACTCTGTAAGATAATGAACTCCTGTTGAATTGTCCAACATTTGTGTATACTTGGATTGCAGGTGGCAAGGAGCATTAAGTTTCCTCTCTCAAAGTACTTGTACAGAAGATGATTGGTCGAGTTCTAAGGTATCTGTAACATTGTTGTTGATTTATTTTCAAGGATGACATAGAAGTGTCAGATTGTGTAAGTTGTACATCATTTTATCTCGATGCTTTTATTGTCTATTATGAAATAAAACAGAATTAGGATATTTATATGAGACTGCCAGTTTACTACTTTGCATAGTGAACATAGAGCATTACTTAAGGATATGATCATAAACCAAGGACTGCCACTACCAGGAAATAGCTGAGGAAGCAACCATAATATGAAAGATGTGACGAGGAAATCAGGGTAGATCGCACAACTTTAATGTGGGAGGACTTTTTAATTTCTGGGTGCCTCAGATTCCGTCATAAATGCCATCTTTAGAGCAATACCGCGTTGATGCTTTACTTCAAGTCCAATTGGAAGTGTTGACAAACTAGAAACAGTTGGAATGAGAGAGATTGAGAGGGGTTGACTCTAATAACTCTCTAGGTCCAGAGTCCTATCTTTAGTGGTCCTTCATGGGAGGTGGATCTACAAATTTTTCTTTGGTCATCAGTCTCTACAGGGAGACCTAATCTTCTTTAATATGTGGATTATGAACACTTCACAATAACTATGAGAGCTGTGGGCAAGAATCTTACTACATGGGAGTTGGGATTTGTTATGAGAAAGACAACCGATATATTGATTTTGATGCTTAGCACTATAGTCTTCCTACCTTGACTACTTTCCCTAATAGGTTTCTAATATGATGCTGGACCTAATTAATTTCTTCTTCTTCTTCTTCTCCATCTGTTCAACTACTTAATTCATTTCATTAGAAGTGTCTATCTAATTTATTAAAAAATGGGGAAGTTCTTGTTTCCCTTGTAGGTTTCTAATATGATGCTGAACCTAATTAATTTCTTCTCCTTCTATTCAACTACTTAATTCATTTCATTAGAAGTGTCTCTATCTAATTTATTAAAAGATGGGGAAGTTCTTGTTTCTTCTGGGATGTGTCAAACCAATCCATCATTTAGGTAATTACAATAGGGTACTTCACCTGTTTGGGTAGAAAACAAAGAAGCATGCAATTAGTTCACCCAGAAAATGAAGCTTGTCAGATGCAGATGGGTTTTGACCTAAGTTGCACGGACACGGCGACACAACACGGCACGACACGACACGGCCACGTGGCAAAACTCAAAAATTGAGTTTCTGACACGGCAAACAAAATTATATATTTATGTATTTTTAATAAATAAAAAATATACTAAAATATGAAATAAGTTCATTACATTATCAAATAAAGTTCTAAATTCAATCTATTTCATAACTATAAAAAATAAGTCAAGTGCATAACTAATAACAGTAAAAGCAGCAGACCTCTAGCACTTAAAACATAATATTAAAGAAAAACAAACTTGAGCAGTAGCTTGTTTTCAAACAGGGCAATCTCTAGCACAGTAACACCTAATAGACAAGAAGATGAATTAGTATAATTATCATATCTATAATCCATCCAAATTTGTTATTTCATAATTGATCTAATATAAAATGAATATAAAATTTACCTCTCATCTTCAAGACTCCATCTCATCATCAACTAGCTCTCTAGCATAGTAGCACCTAATAGATAAGAAGATGAACTAATATAATTATCATATCCATAATCCATTCAAACTTGTTATTCCATAATTGATCTAATATAAAATTAATAGAAAATTCACCTTTTTTTTTCGTCTGAAACGCTGATGTGGTGTGTCACAATACCGCGTCGAGACCGGTCAACGTGTCCGAAAAATCAATTTTTTTAGACACGCCACATCAGTGTTTAGATAATTATGAATTATGAGTATTGGAAAAGAAAGCACAAAACTTATTTGCAGTGTTTGTTTATTAGGCGGAGGGGGGGGGGGGGGGGGTGGGGGGTTGGGAACATCAGTGAATTATTTTTTCTCATGCAATTTGATGAAAAGAAACTAGACTAAGATGTTACTGAATTCCTGCAGCAAGAAACTGTCGGTGTGTGCATGTTTTTGAAACCATAGTAAAAAATTTCCTTGATTTTCTTATGACAATATACAAAGTCATTCTCTTTGTCTTCTTCTGTGTCTTATAGCGAATTAGTGTTCATCTACCTTCATCCACTCTATAGAAATTTTGTTTCAAAATAGTTCCGAGTGTGGGATATGTTTTTTTTAAAAAATTATTAAATAACTTACACCCTCATATGTCAATGAGGTTTGAACTTATGACCTTAAAGTTGTTAACTAAACACCTTAACCAACTAGATCACAGCTCAACGAGTGTGGAATATGTTATAATAAGAAGTCCCGAGTGTGTGGGATATGTTATAATAAGAAGTTCTCACAAATGTTATGTACAAGATAGAATGCAGAACACATACCAAGAGAAAATTGACAATTTTTTAAGAGCCAAAACCGAACTTGCGACTTAATTAATCTTTCATTGTAGAGAAAAATATCACTAAATCAATAGCTAATAAGAGATCATTATCGAGTTTGAAGATTCCTAAAGTATATAGATGGAGAGAGTAGTAGAGCAACCCACAGTATGTCTTGCTTGATTTGTTGTTCATGAGGTGGTGTCTCTATTTGCATTGATGTACGGCCTCCATTGCAGGTAAACAAGGGTTAACCTGACAAACTTATGTTCTTCTCTAAAAGAAGCCTATACGAGTTTTCTTATTTTTATTTTCCTTATCATAGATCTAAACAGAAACCTCTAGGCATTCCCCCACCCAGCTGATCTATATGAAAGGCATGAGACACCGATTTATCATAGTGATGAGAGGTTGGTTTACCACTGGTAAGAAGTTAGTCTACTACCAAAATGGTCTTATTTTCTATTGATCAGAATCAAGATCAGACCCTCCAAGTGATTAATAAATCTAGCTGAGATGATGAATGCGACGAAAGCTTTGATCATAGGTTCTGCAATAATTCCAGTTATGGTATGCACTCAGAAATTAGGAAGTGCCAACCTAATAAGTGAAGCTTGTCAGGAAGCACATGTAGATGTTGACATTGGTGATGGAGATGGTGCTCCAGCTTAGCCAAGCAGCAGACCTAAACTGACGGTGGCGGAAAACCTTCGGCAGTTCAGCGACCACGGTATATGACTATATGTACTTACATGATAGGTACTAGGGGATTTGATCTCCATCACCACCTCAAATTTCGGTGCTGCAATTCCTCAAAGAGGCTAGCAGTCACTAGCTAGCTTTTCCAGAATTGATTTTTTGTGTTGGGGGTTAGGTTGATGAACTAATCAGATGGGTTGATAAAGTCAAATTGGGTCTCAATCATGAATGAATGAATGCTACGTGTTTGTGAATCGAAGTTTTCTTCTATCAAGCTTAGGAAATGTGAACTGTTAGGACAGAAAACAATGTTTATCGGGGTTTTTTTTCGAAGGATATAAAAACATGCAACACGTTTGAAGTACAGTATTTATCGGTTGCCTAGCTCGGCTTTTAATTTTGACTCCTTAGATTTTGGTTGTATTGAGAAAGTTTAACAGCTTCTTTATATTTTTTTTATGAAAAATCTTAAGACACCAAAAATTTGTACCGAATATTAATACCAAATGATGTGGCATTTGCCATGTCATCAATCTTCCTATTAAGGAAGTGATGATATGGAATCATACAATTTTTTATATCTAATGAAAAAAGAATAAAAAGATAAAAATATATAAACCTAAATTCTTCTTCATTAGAAAGAAAAAAAAAATTATCTTCTCCTGTATGTTCGTCAGCATCTCTCCAATTTCTTAGGTGTTTCACTGTTTCTTATTGGAGCCATTAAAAGCCATCTATTTACTAGAAGTTCTTTTCTCTTCTTAAAATTATTCTTCTACCATATGAATGGAAATATTGAATTGAAGAATCGATATATAAGATTCTCAATGTGCTATACTTATTCTGCAATTCGTTTCATCTGGTCATTGTTGAAGAAAAAAAAAAAAAAAAGGGTATCCCAAGACCAATTAGTAATCACCAGACCACCCACTAATCCATATAGTTTTTTCGATCAGGCACTAATTTTTTTTTTTTTATCAGGCACTAATTCATATAATTGAATGCAGATCATCATTTCCTCTTGAAGAAAGCGACGACCTTTCAGAAGGTTTAGATGTTATTATGGAAATAAATGTTTCGATTTTATTGATTTTAAATCTTTTGATATATAAAACTAGTAAAGCATTTATTGTTTTCTAATATCTTTTGATAAAAAATTAGAAAAGAAAATCCATCTAGTTATTCTTTCTAAATATAGTTGATGAGTTGGCATATGTCATATCATTTGGTACATGATTTTGGTATGAATATTTGGTGTCTCTAGCACTACTCATTTTCTACATAGAGTAATGCAAGCTACATACACCAAAATATTTTACCAAATATAAATCCCAAATGATGTGACGGAAGCCACCTCAACACTTTTATTTATGAATACTATTGACATGGATTGTAACTCATTTAGAACAATTTATGAAACTGTTTTATTTACAAATAAAAAAGACAATAATTACCAAAAAAAAAAAAGAAGAAGGAGGAGAAAAAGAAAACAACAAAAAAGAAGAACCCTAATTCGCTAGCTAGCCGGCTAGCCCCATGAATCATTCCTACATATTCCCAACACAATTGAAATTGCCACTATGCAATTCCATGAGGTTTCACGGATTTGCAAATAAACAGATTGTTTGTATATAATGAAAGAATATGTACGTGTTTTAACCATTGGGTAAATTGAGATTCACAAAACCTGAAGAAAGAATTCAAATTTCAATTGGACTTTCGACTGAATAATGAAAAGTGATAGCTAGGTTTTCATTAGGGGAAGCTAATAGGTAGAGTTTGAGCACTAGCTCTAAACATAGTTCAATTATTCATGAATTGGGGTAGTTTTAGACTAATGAAATCTACGAACAACACCAAATGAAACTGCTAACAGTTTTTTACATAGAAGTATATATATATAAATATATATATATATATATTTTAGAATAAAGAAGTATAATTCTTTTGAAAATTTATAATGAAATAAAAATAATAATTTTTGAAATTCAAATACATGCAGGAGATGATATGGCACTGCCACATCATTTGGGATATACTTTTGGTAGAAAATTTTGTGCTCTCAAGCATTTTTCTTCTACATAATAGGGAAGCAAAACTCAAAATCTCTAAAAATTTTGTATATCAAATCTAACAGCTTTCTTATTTTAAAGATTTAAATATTTATTACAACAACAATCCTCATTTATTACAATATAATAATAAGTATATAAATATAAAAGTTTATTTTTTAGAATAAATTATGTTTTCTTTCTTATCTTTGAGCCTAGAAGAATGTGCGACATTCAATTCTTCTTTCTCTAAATATTTTTAAAGAATCTGTAAATATAAGAAAGCAAAGCTTCTCTTTCATCTTTTCCCCTATTTTAGGGAATGAGATAAGGAAGTTGTTGGAGTGGAAAATGACCCAATATTCCTCAAAATAGAGAAAATCAAAGAATTTAGGAAATCTGTTGGATTTGCTCTTAAAGGCTTCTGTTTATAATTTTATACATGTTAAGTATCTGGAAGAAAAAAATGTTTGTCGATCGGTTGCCCTTAAACGAATTAACTAAGGTTTTCAAGAAAAAAAAAAAAAAACAAGAGATCGGCTTCCGTCCATTCTCCGAAATCAAGCTTGTTCGGTGGCGCCCAAAGCCGATCATGGCCTCGCCGGTCTATATTTCGATCATGCATATTGAATGAAATTGAAATTATTGTCGAAAATTAAATATATGTTGCTTATATATCTATGGAAGTTCCACATTGTCACTTCGATCGTATCATTAGGCCATGGGTTCTCAACTTTTTCATATATGTTATTATCATCCAATAGTGACCCATATCTACCCACTCTTTTCATGTCGATAGTCACTTTAGTGGTCTTAACTTCGCTACTATATCATCAAATCACAATAATGATAACCGACGATATAGCTTATATATGTACTTGAAGTATAGTGCAGCATAATTGCATGCATAAAGATTAGATTTTGAGAGGAATTCAAGCTAAATATTGATTAGTTAAAAGAGACATAATTGAAAGTTTTTTCCATTGTCACTTTGTATATCATTAGGTTATAAATTTCCATTATTTCATGTTACTATCATCTAAAAGTGAGTTAGTGATCCAGTTTACCCACTTTGACATAGTTCATCATCGCTACAGTGACATTAGTTTTTGCTAATTGCTATACTGTGCTCTTCCAAGTTGAACTGTTGAAGATTCAAAAACACTACTAAACTTCAGCCCCAAAACAGAAAATGAAACCTGTACAAGGGATTGATATGCCAAGTTTCCTACATATGCATGTATATCCAGAATTTGGCAGTGGTCTGTGAATTTGTTCAAAAAAAATTTAAGGGCATGCATTACCTGCATTCAGGTGAGCAGTAGTGACATGGTGAGATCGATAGAGCTCTCTATTTTATATGCAACCGTCTCTCCTGCATTTTGACTTTTGTTCATGTCCACTTATAACTGCGGAGACATCGGCGCGCATTTTTTGATATCAGAACAGCATTAAAGGATGGGAGGGTCAAACCTGTGAAGAAGCAAGCAAGCAATAGAGAATCCCAGAATTGTTTTTACTCTAGGGTACAAGAATTGGCTAAGTCTATGCAGAATTGAGGATAAAGATAAGGAGAAAAGAAGGGTTCAAAATATGAAGTCACACAAGAAATAAGGGAAATAAATTGTGGGTGAGTTGCTCACCCAACCCTAACCAAAAAGCTCTCACATGAAGAACCCCATTTTCATTTACTTTCTTCAACCTCTCTCCCTCGCTCTCTCTCCCAGTTAATTTACAGAAACAAGCCAATGAACTTTCTTCAAGTTCATTTCCAATGCTGTTCAACAAAACCATATAATCAAAACAACTCATAATCTCATTTTGTGTTTAGTGATATGTGTTTGTTGGACCCATATTCTTTTGCACCCCCCTGCTTTTCAACTCTGCTCTTTCTTCCTGGTCTCTCTCTCTCTCTCTCTCTCTCTCTCTCTCTCTCTCTCTCTCTCTCTCTCTCTCTCTCTCTCTCTCTCTCTCTCTCTCTCTCTCTCTCTCTCTCTCTCACACACACACACACACACACACACTATCTCTGTCGACTTAGTTTCTCAACTAATCTCATTTACTTCTTCCGCCCTATATTGAATGCTCCCACAAATTAAAGGCCCTTCCTCCATTTCCAGTAAAATTAGGTGTCACCCAGGTTATTTTATTCGCTTGTGTGATATACAGTGCATATGAGAGGAGAGAAGCCAGTGGTTTTCTTTGTTTTTTGATGCAGGCCATGGCTGTTTTGGCCGCTCTTAAAAGCTTTCAACGACCTCTGATGGCATTTATGGTCCTCTGCTGTGCTGTATTTGAAGCTTAATGTCAGTGTGTGTGAGAGAGAAAGAGAGCGCAATGTCAAGGACCAGTCTGGCCTTAGTAATTGCTTCTCACCTATAAAACCCTCCTCTCTATTACACTCCACTTTGTACTACATCTATCCTCAACCACCAAAACTTCCTCTTCATCTCCACCACTCCTCTCTGCTACTTCCCTTCTCATTCCTCTCCTTCTTCTTCTTCTACATTTCTCCATACTACCTTAGATCCATCCCAACACACTCTCTTTTCTCCCTTAACCCTACTTAGGGTTTTTCTTGTTTCGCTCCAGCAGATTCCCTGCTTCTAATCCTTCGAACTTTCCCCCAATATCTACATTTTCTTTCGGGAAAATCTTTCTGAAGAAAACCCAAAAGATTTTGCTCTTGGCTGATTGCATGCATTGACATTTTCCTTTCTTGTTTGTTTCGGGTTTGGTTGAGACTTGGTGTACAAGTTAACTATGGAGATTGGTACTGCCTTGCTGTTATTCACGGCCGTCACGGTTTACCTACTTTGGTTCACCTTCATCTCACGGTCCCTGAAGGGTCCACGTGTCTGGCCATTACTGGGTAGCCTCCCGGGTTTGATCGAGAATTGCGACCGGTTGCATGACTGGATCTGCGATAACCTACGCGCCTGCGGCGGCACGTACCAAACTTGCATCTGCGCGGTTCCTTTTCTGGCCAGGAAACAAGGTCTCGTGACCGTCACGTGCGACCCGAAGAATGTGGAGCACATCCTCAAGTCCCGGTTCGACAACTACCCGAAGGGCCCCACGTGGCAATCGGTGTTTCACGACCTCCTCGGCGAGGGGATATTCAACTCCGACGGCGACACGTGGCTCTTCCAGAGGAAGACTGCCGCGCTGGAGTTTACCACCAGGACGTTGCGCCAAGCGATGGCTCGTTGGGTTAGCCGAGCCATTAAGCAGCGTTTCTGCCCGATTCTCAAGGCGGCTGAGCTCAAAGGCGAGCCGGTTGATCTCCAGGACTTGCTGCTTCGACTCACTTTTGACAACATTTGTGGTTTGACTTTCGGGAAGGACCCGCAAACTTGCGCTGCGGGGTTTCCCGACAACAGCTTTGCCTCTGCTTTTGACCGGGCGACCGAGGCGACACTGCAGCGGTTCATTTTGCCTGAGGTGTTGTGGAAGGTGAAGAAATGGCTAGGGCTGGGAATGGAAGTCACGCTGAGCCGGAGCCTTGTGCATATTGATGAGTATTTATCCAATGTGATCGCTGCACGTAAGCTGGAGTTGCAGAGTCAGCAGAAGGATGGGAACCCACATGATGATCTGCTGTCAAGGTTCATGAAGAAAAAGGAGGCCTACTCAGACACCTTCCTCCAACATGTGGCGCTCAATTTCATCCTAGCTGGACGTGACACGTCATCGGTTGCGTTGAGCTGGTTTTTCTGGTTAGTGACACTAAACCCTATTGTTGAAGAGAAAATATTGCGAGAAATTTGCACCGTTCTAATTGAGACACGTGGCGAGGACGTTGCGAGTTGGTTAGAAGAGTCGTTGGAGTTTGAGGAAATTGACCGATTGATATACCTCAAAGCAGCATTGTCCGAGAGCCTTAGGTTGTACCCTTCTGTACCCCAAGACTCGAAGCATGTTGTGAGGGATGATGTCTTGCCCGACGGGACCTTCGTGCCCGCCGGATCATCAGTTACCTACTCAATATATGCGACGGGGAGGATGAAGTCCTCGTGGGGCGACGATTGCCTAGAGTATCGTCCTGAGAGATGGTTGTCTTCAGATGGTAAGAGGTTCATAATGCATGACTCTAGCAAATATGTAGCATTCAATGCTGGTCCAAGAATCTGTCTAGGGAAAGACCTTGCGTACTTGCAAATGAAGTCGGTAGCAGCGTCGGTATTGCTCCGCCACCGCCTCACGGTGGTGCCGGGTCACAAGGTGGAGCAAAAGATGTCACTGACATTGTTCATGAAGTATGGTCTGATGGTGAATGTGCACCAAAGGGATTTAGGGCCTGTTTTGGGAAGGGCAAAGAGAGACATGGAAGTAAAGCTGAATGGACAGGACTCCATTGCCATCAAATGTAACGGCGGCGTCGGTGCTGACGATGGAGGTGGAGTGGTAGTTGGGGCAGCTTAAGAGGGTGGTGAACTGGTGGTGTTGAATTAGGGTTGTGAAAGAGGATATGTGTATTTATGTTGTGGACCATGAAAGATGAAGACACAGCACAATAGAGGGGAGATTGGGGAAGCAAAAGCTCATGTGGTTCAATTAAATGTTTGCAAATGTTTTGGGCCACAGCAACTTAACTCTTCCATTGAGCAACAGAAGGAGGTAGTGGAGTTTCTCACAATTTACTTAAACATTATAGTGTCATCTATCTTTCCCTTGTAAGCAAATCAAGCTTGCAAAATTTTATTACAATATTCTTTATGTTCTTGCTTGTTCAGATTTTCATAAATTACTTTTTTATCAATATTATTATTCATTTGCAAGACATTGTAATTTTGTTCTTGTTACATCATGTGTGGTATTTCTGAGCTGAAATGTACCTAATCTTGTTATGTACAATATATAGGGTTCAATAAAAATTTCCGAAAGTGTATGAAATGCAGAGTCTGGATAGAATTCATATATATGACCAGAGACACTGACTGTCATGATGTACCATTAAGCTTATTGAACTGTCAGGTCCTACTTGTAAGGCATATTCTTCAAGAGAATGTGTACCATCCAAAATATGAGGCCTACAAGTAATTGTTACTATTTTCTGTGAGAAAATTTAGACTTGGTTGCAAAACAATTTGCTAGAATCTAAATCACTTCCCAATCCTTGGCGTTTCCCCCTAAGACATCAAGGATTGAAGAGATTCTGATCCCAAACATGTTCCAAATTCTGCATAATCTATTCATGGATTCGAATGTGCAAAGTTGATGCATATGGAATCAAACTGCCAAGAAATCCAGTAAGAAAGAGCTAGGGAAGCTTGTACTATTAGCATTGTATGGGCAAAGCAAAAGGTTCATGGGTGCAAATTACCCATTAGTTCTCTACATTAATTAGAAGCATGAACTAAAATGAAAGACGGCAATAGCCTGTAAAAAAAGGGGGGTCACAACTCACAAGTGAACCCAGAAAGGGCCTCAGAAGTTTGTTACAAAAAGACTGATACAGGTGGTATCAAAAAACTCTAGTTCGGCAGACAGGATTAGCCCTTTCATGCGTTTACATTTCTTCCATCTCTTTAAAGTTTCATCTCTACAGTTACATGGACTGCAGGCTCGTCCATTCCTTTGATTCTTGCATTTCTCACGGTTCTTTAGTCGAGAACTTTCTCTCCAGTTGAAAATAAGTTCCAGACTACTGTGCCTATGAGGTACAATACCACAGCTACCTTGAATACATCATCCCAAGAACCTGCAGATATGAAATCAATGTCGAGTTATTGAGACCTGAATACTGAAGTTCGAACACTCGCTACAGAACTGGAAATTAGAAACTGAGTGTCTAGAGCAGTTATATCTGAAGCATCAAACCGTACCTCGCTGGAGTATGTACCCGGTTGCTGCTGTACCAAAGACACCAGCAAGAACTCCTGCTGTGTTAGACAGCCCCAGCAATACTCCCTGCAATTGATATTAACAAGTTTAATTGCAC
Organism: Fragaria vesca subsp. vesca; assembly: GCF_000184155.1. NCBI lineage: Eukaryota > Viridiplantae > Streptophyta > Magnoliopsida > Rosales > Rosaceae > Fragaria > Fragaria vesca. The sequence continues at coordinate 4,905,586 of NC_020497.1, forward strand.
AGGTTCCATAATACTACAGTTCTTTGGTAAAACGTCTTTTCTCTTTTTAATTTTTCTTTAATCTTGGGAGGCAATGTTCAAATCTTCAGTAAATAATTTAAATATAAAACATGATCCCAGAAAACTATTCGGCTTATTCGCGAAACAAAGAGGGAACTGTTATCTATCAAAAACAAGCAAATACGGACGATACTATTTGATAAAAAAAATAGCGGATGAAAAAAATAGCGGATGAACATCGTTAACACATGTATGACTAGCCATATCATTAAAATATGTTCCGCTATTTGATAAAAAAAATAGCGGATGAACATCGTTAACACATGTATGACTAGCCATATCATTAAAATATAGCAACTCACACTATAGCGAGGTCCAATGTCTTGGTGATTTGAATAGAGTCCAGATTGTGAGAACGCATCAGCTCCCTATCAATAGTAAAGGAAGTGAGAAATACTTACCAAAAACACATTCTGGGAACACTCAGGAAATTTCAAGCTCAACTGTATTTGATAACAGTGCTTCTACCTGACTGCATGCCATGCATAGTACTGCCATAGCAGGTGTCTTGACGCGGCTCAGCTGAGTAAGGAAAAAGGCTGGTCCCAGAAACCCAATCGATTGCATGATCTGCAACATTAAATGGATTTGAAGAAGCTTATCTTCCGTAAATAAAAAAAACCGGAGAGAATCAGCACCTAAACCACAATTTGATATTCCAATCAGTGTCGGTCCTTGCCTTACGAACTGTCGTGATAGAATAACCTTTGGAGACAAGTGTATCTGCAATCCAACCCCCTATATTTGCAAATATAGCCATTGTCAACCATGGCAAGACACAGAGTAGCCCAGATTCAGTGAGGTTGAACTTCAAAACCTGAAAAGGGAAATGAAGATTAAAAGAGAATTCAAACTTTGATGACTATCATGAAATGTAGTTAAAATTTTTCAGATGGACAGGCTGTTGTACATCATGCACAAGAAGGTAATAATGAGAAAAAGATTAGTGTTCTCCACTTCTCATACTTAAACGATTTGAGTCTCAATTTCATACAAATACCAGATATTAGCAGATAGGACATGCTGATGAGTTGCTAAAATCTGTGTTATGTGCATGTCTATGCAAAACAGTTTTGGAGAAATCAGTCCCTTACCTGATTGTAGTATGTAGGCATCCATGTCAACAGAATAAAGGTTCCCCAATTGTGGCAGAAGTGGGAGATTATAAGAGCCCAAACAGCTGGCTTTGATAAAATTAGTTTCCAAGGAATGACAGTAACAGGTTCCTTGGATACATTGCCACCTAGGATAAGCTCTTTTTCCTCTGCACTAAGCCCTGGATCTTCTTTTGGTGTGCTATATGCCTGGTGATCCAATAAATAAAAAGTACTTTCAGAGCTAAATATTATGGAGTTAACATAAAGTGAGCTGAGATCTGTTTATGCATTTCTTTTCTAATATCATGTCTAGTACAAGAGTAATTTATCGTCCCTGAAGATCACCCAACACCAGTCAGAGCACTTGAACAAGTCAAAACAATAAACTTTAATCACATACCATCATGATTCTGAATACATTGTGATCTAGAATCAAATTTTACTGGTCTTTTTCCGTTTAATTAGTTATGTTTTTTTCAAGTGAGTGTTTCTATTATATATTGCATGACTAAACATGACATTATGTTCATGTAAATCTCTATATCTGAAAAGATTAATATTGTTCTTCAATTGTGTACTACCGACATTAAATATGTAAATTTGAAGATTTCCGATGAAAAATAGTTGAGGGAAGCAAGACCATACTTTGCTCAGCCATAATGCAAACCAGACGCTTCCGAGGGAGCCAAATGAGTAAAACACAGAGGGCCATTTAAATTGCTGGATAAGAATGGGAGAAACAGCCAACCCAGTGACAGAACCAAGATACATGCCACTATATACTAGTGAAAGTGCTCTGCTTCTCTCTGACACTGGAATCCACTTAGAGAGTATATTGTTCATAGCAGGCATAGCAACACCCTGCAACAAAAAAAGGGAAAGAAAAGATCTTTTAAGCACTGAAAATTCTGAATTTCACTCGCCAAAGAAAATTTCTGTGTCAGGCAGCTAGCAAAGACACAATATGTATTAAATGACAAAGAATAGTCCGATGTTAATATTTTTCCTACTAGCCAAAATAAAAGTTTCCTGTGCTAAACTACAAAAGAAAATTGACTCAGCTAGTGTCTGAGTAAACAGTCAAATACAAATTTTTCTCAGATTTTTCAAGTTTAAGGACCACTTCAACTATACTGTCTTACTTTAGCTAGTTTATTTACTCATATTTTGTTTGAAAAGCTAGATGAGGAAATTTTAAAGCAAAACTGTAATCATACTTAGTTTCTAATGGACTGTAGCTAAGGACTAGAGATCCAAAGCTTAGCACTGGACCATACGAACCTCACCAATCCCCATAAAAGCACGCATAACAAGCAAGAAAGGAAGGCTTATTTTTGCAGCAATTGGTGTCAAAACTGTCGCCACCGACCACCAGATCACTCCAAAACCCAATACACGCTTGCCGCCAATTTTGTCTGCCCATATGCCTCCAAGAATCTATATTCAAAGAAATGAAAAATCAATACAATATAAGCAGAATCTCTACACCTTTGTGTACGAGAAAATCAACCACATGCATATATCGTATATGTAGCTTGAACACAAAAATATATGCCAGATCAACTGATATAACCATAAAATGACACTAGATGCCTATTAATGTGGTTATAAGGCATTGACCACAGAAAAGTAGTGCTAAATCCTTTGGCCAGACTGTAGCAAACCTGAGTTAGTAGGTAGCCCCAGAAAAATGAGGACTGAATCAAGCCAACTGTTGCACTATTCCAGTTGAACTCCTTGGACATGGGAAGTATTGCAATGCTCATATTCACCTACAATACATATTTGATAATGTCAGCAGAGTAAATAGATCATCTTCTTTAAATTCAATATAGGCAGTGTCCTTTTTAGGCATGATATAGTGTCTTGAATAGGAAATTGCCATAGTAACTTGAATCACCGTGTAACTATGTACACACAACAAACATGTGTGAAGTATTAAAGACTATCTTTAATCAGAGAAAGACTCACACGATCCATGTTGCACAGTAGAAATGCTGCAAAACAAAGGAGCACAATCACCCAACGTTTAGGAATCTCCCACCAGGCAGATGCTTTAAACACCTTTCCATCTGCCAAAACAGCTTCACCTGAGGGTGTCAATGAGTCCACCTCCGTTTCGGTTATGTCAATATCCTCTGGCTTGTAATCAGCACGGATCCTGTTAACTTTAACATTCTCAGACTTCTGGTATTGCCAGTTATCAAGCTTATCCAGCTTCCTTGATTGTATGAAACTTCTGAAAGAGTGATTTGAAGAAAGATAGCCTTTGCATGTTCCTATAGTTCTTTGCTTAGTAACGATGCTCCGGCACCTTATACCAGATTGCAGTGACATTATCCAGTTGCCTTCATCATGCAACAACCGCGTGTTTGCATCTGAAGAAAAACTGGCACCCAGATAAGGGTTATATGAGTTTCTAGATATAGAAAAATTGGCCCTTGGAGTACATAAACTTTGGTAGAACATTTTCCCCTGAAGCTGTTGACGGTCTCCTTTATTATGAACAACAGCGTGGTTGGTTTGACATACTCTTCCTGCCAAAAATTTAAAAAAAAATACAGAAACTTCAAAAAAAGAAGAAAAAAGGATATAGCCTCGGAAGCATCACATTGTAAGCTATTGTCTTTACACCACGAAATCATCCAGACCCAGCCTAATACATTCTATAAGCACAATTACTGCAACTAATGCATAATTTACTTCAAACAAGTATAAATCCATAGCTCACAAGCAACGTGGTAACAAGTACAATTGATACAAAGCTACACATCATCAAAATCATCTTGATATAGGAAAACCCAAGTACCGAATGATGCAAAGCTATACACTTCAATATTAGACCTGGAAAATTTTCTTGAAAAGATTCAGAATTTTTGAACAAGTGCTTCATTAATCACAGAAGAAAAATTCAGACTGAAAATTCAAACAACTTAACCGGTTTATCTCCAAAACTAAAAAAATAAAAATAAAAAAATCAAAAGCAGTAGCAGCATGCAACTGAACTAAAACTCTTCATCACCTCACCAAACCAATCCGAAATATAAAACAATCAAATCAAACAACATGCATGCAAATAATTCTACTGACTAAGATTAAATCCACAAAATGCAGTAAAATTCAACACGATAAAATTTCAGGATAAGGTTACCTGAGCCGATAAAAGAACCGAAATTCCGATGCGATATTACACTTCCGATAGCCATTTCTGTACAACTTCGCAATCCAAACCAAACCAAAACCAAGCTCAGTTGAAATATCAGAGTTGAGCACAAACGAAGCTAATCACTCCATTTCAGAATTCCGAGTAGTACTGCTATGACGCCGTTTCGGAAGTGTGGACGTTTCTTGCTCCTCGGTCGTTATCGGTCCTCTGGAGCTTGAGAGGATAACCAGAGAGAGAGAGAGCCTTTTCCTCACATAAACATCACTCCCAGATTTTTCTTCTGATTTTTATTTTTTTATTATATTATTTAGACTCGCGGGAAAAAAATCGCAGTGGGCCGGGCGTTATAGTCGAAGAAAAGACGGGTCGAGAGACTGACACGTGGGCTATCATCCTCGTGAAGATGGAAGCGGAAAGAGGGAGTTGTCCGAAACGCCCCTGCATGGAAGAGGGGGATATTCGGCGGCTTTGGAAGGGTTAAAGGGTGGTTTAAGAAACAGAGAGAGGGTGTTTTGGAGATTGGATATCAACTACACCTCACAATCGCAAAATGTTCTATTTGATTTTACAGAAAAATAAAAATTGGAGAATATTTGTAGAGTTGCTATTTTTGTTTAATTTCTTGCCGCATAATTCTGGCCAACGTGGTATATTCATATACGTTCTACGTTTGCATCAATCTTGTGCAATACGTGCCCCTGAAGAAGCTGTTTACAATGCACTTGGGTATAGATTTCGAGGTTTTACATTTTTTGGTTGATAATTCTTCGTCAGAAAGAGTATAGTTGGCATGTTATACATCGGAAATGAAAATGGGTTCTGTGGAGTACGAATTCTGTGTATAGTACTGTATTGGTTAAATGGTAAAACTGATATCGAGGGGGATTTCACACTGGATATACAGCCAAGGACAGAATTGAGAGGCAATGGAGGCGTAGATGCTGTTTTGTATATCTAAGATGTTCTAAAATGAAAACTTCAAATATGAGGCCTGATGTATCAAAAATAACAAGAAGAAGATTTACGATTAACCAAATAAATAACAAGATGTTTTATGTTGTGAGAATTATGTTAATAAGATTTCTTCAAATCAATTTCTCAAACATTGTAGGAAATCAATCATTGCTGAGAACAAAGAAAACAATGGGACGAAATACAATTACAGATGATGATTTTCTTAGCAACAATGAGTACCTATGGTGGTTTCTATGTGCAAATTCAGTATAGGTCCAATGACTCCAGTACACGACGAGCTTGGATATGAAGGGCAGTTAGTCTTTGCTCTGGATCAAGAGTTGAGCCAAATTGACTGGCTGCCCATATCAGGGAAGCAGATTTCTCACCCAAAAGTCGCCTTATGTCTTCATGTACAGTTGCCAAGGGGGGTCTGTCCCTCCCATTTACATGACCTATGAGTAGCAGCAGGAACTCTCCACATTTCATCCTAATCAGAACCGATAGGTGTTCTTTAGTGTGCTTGAATAAGATGTAAGGTCCTAGATTAACCAGATAGCCTCATGACTCATGACTCATGACTCATTACTCATTACTAATCCAACTTTCTAACTGTGTCCTATGCCTAGCATAAAGAACATGTTTTCTTAAGATATCCAAGATTTCTAGACTGATCTCATCACAAGCCTAGAAATAGCAGTACTGAAGACAAATGCATAGGGAGTAAGAAACCAAGTAGAACACACAGAAATCATGTGGTACCATAAAGCTTTAGTGGAAAACAAATATATTCCGCACAATATCTATCGAGAAATATTTTCATCTCAAAGAATTCACCCTCCATCCACAACAATTAGCAGATTAAAGCTTCACATGACAAACAAGGATGGTGTCAATAACCCCTCAACAACAAATAGCCCAGAAACATCTGTACCGATGATAGATATGTAGGGATTACGCAGGAGCGCACACAGAAGTCATGTGGTCACCATAAAGCTATTAAAAAACATTCACATTTTTCCCTATAACTATCAAGAAAAACATATCATTTTCAAAGACTTTGTCCTCCTAAACATGGATAAAGCCTCTCATGGTATCTCAATTTAGTGAAACCATCATCTTAACATTAAATGCAACATAATGTACAATGGAAGTTAGCATAAGAAAACAATCCATCATCAAATAACGAATAACTAACCTCAGATTCTCATCAACCTGCTTATCTCTTATAAGCTCTGCAACTTCCTCGATCCCATTAAGTTCCTCAAAGTCCTGAACATCACACCATTACAATCAAAGTTCAAAACAAGAAACAACATTCACAAAACCAACCACACGGACACTGCACATACCATTTGATTATCCGACGAATCCAACATAATGGCAGTCAAAGCATCCAAACACACACCCTGCTCCGCCACTCCTCTACTAGGCAATATATTCATCAACACCTAAATTCCATCACTCAATGTCATCAATCAATCAAATGTTCATTTCGGCATTTCGGCTACAAATAGTTACCTGAATAGCCTTGTGCTGGTGAGCCAACACCGCGCTGTCCCGATGAAGCAAACAGCACCCTTCCAAGACCCGAAGCGCAAGCGAAACTTCGGAATCAGTCGAAGGAGCTGTGATTTTCAGTGGCTCCACGCCGAAAATGTGATCCAGATTCCTCACGATCTCATCCTCCGCCTCTTTCAGCGAGTGTTGAAACAGCACCGGCACCACTGCAATCCAACAAAATCAAATCCTAACCGTCAATAATCACAGAAATTTGATAAAAATCTGAAATTCGAAGGGCCGAGATTGCGAGACCTTGAAGCTCCGGAATCGATTGGGTCTGGGAGAAGAGGTTGATGGTGGAGTCGGACTCGGCGACGGATCGGAGGAACTTGAGGAGCGAGCGGAGGCCGCGGACACGGAGGAAGGAAAACTCGGCGCGGACCTCCGTCAGGCCGGTACGGAGAGCGAGCGTGACTTCGCGGTAGACTCGCTGGGTGGTCAAGGAGTTGACCAGATCGCTGACGGCGGTGGAGGGTGAGTCTGATTGGGATTCCGGCGAAGGCTTGGGTGTGATTCCCTCCGTCCATTGGGGCTTCTTCAAGTACATTATAGCTCAGTCTCTAGTCTCACCCGAGAGAAATTTTACTCGTCTGGTTTCTCCAAAATCGTTATAGGCGTGCGCGCCAAAAACGACCTGCCGTTTCACTTTCCCAAATGTTTTTATTTTATAAATTTTTGTTAATATGTTCGCCGGGATATTCAGAATGCAAATTTCAGTTCCATTCTCACACTTGGTAATGATTAATGAATTGGACTGTATTTACCGGATTAGTCATGCAAAATACACTTATAATTTATATGGTCATGTCATTCACGTACGAACTTAAAAATTAAACAACTTTTCTGATTGAGTTCTCTACAAAATGACTTTTTTTTTTTAGTCAACAGGAACTACAAAATGAATAAAATATATATGAGTGACTTTAATCATTATGTTACTACAAAGTTATAAATGTAGAATGGAGTTCACTCGGTGTATGTGTTCAAGTTCAACACTCTTTTTTTTACTAATTTCTGTCAAGTTGAATGTGCATTATATTTCGGAATGTTATTTTGTGAGCACAACTTCAAAGTACTTTAAATTATTTAAGCCTGTTTACATAACCTTAATATGTACATTATAGAGTACGTGGGAAAATAATTATACTATGGTCACACAAACAATAGAAGCTCATCATGAGGTATAGACAGATCAAACGAAGATGAAAAATGGTAGAGTGAACAAACTACTACAGTGTTGCTGAAGAAGAACCATATATGGTACGTACGTACGATGACAACTTGACATACGTACATACTAGGAAACTAAAGCTTGTACTGGTTCACTATCGTCTTCCACTCAGAGGAAGCCTGCATGCATCTACTTCAATTCTCTCGGAAGCTCCAAGACCTAAGATGCATAAAATCATAAATTCATCATAATCACGATGATAAGTCCATATAATAAAGGGAAAATTCCAGGGTATTCGTATGAGAGAGAGAGAGAGAGAGAGAGAGAGATTACCTGTTCGTTGTGATGAACTTATTAGGCTAGTCTGTTCTTTAATTGCCTCATGATCAAAGTGATTCTCAGATAAAGTTGGTCGTTCAGAAGATTAAAGAACTTGTAGTATGCATATCTCCATGACTTATTGATAATCAAACTGCCACAAACGCCCCAAAATCCAACAAAAAATCCAAGCCCTACACTGATGTAGAATCCTTGTGTGCTGAGTCCATCTTCTTCTTCTTCAGTTCCAGGGTTCTCGACTTGTCGTGGACTGGATTCAGTATCTAGAGAACACGACCTCTCAAGTGGAAGTCCACAAAGCTGAGGATTTCCAGCAAAATACGAGGCATCGTAGTTTTGGAGTTGAGAACCCATTGGAATCTTTCCAGAAAGGTTGTTGTATGACAAGTCCAAATAGCCAAGACCATATATCTGAAAAAGACTTGTTGGAATTGAGCCATGTAATAGGTTTCTGGATAAATCAAGGGAATCCAATGACTGCAGCTTTCCAATATCATGAGCTATTTGACCTGTTAAATAGTTTCTTGACAAGTTAAGAGAAACCAGCCCAACAAGACGAGTGATTTCACTGGGAATTTCTCCTGTCAACTTGTTGCTCGAGATATCAATACTCTTTACAAGTCCCAGAGTACTTCCGTACCTGGACAATGTTCCTTTCCATGTGATGGTCATTTCATCATCATAAATCCTAGCAACATAGAAAAGGTATTCATTGTTTTCACCATCATAGCTAAGACTTGGTCCATTATTAAGTTTGTACTCGTAACTGATCGTTAAATCAATTAGATCTCCACCTTTAGCCATAGCAGTCAAATTGTTCAGACATTTTGGTATACTTCCAGAGATGTTATTGATTGACAAATCCAAAATTTGAATGCTAGTGAGATGACACAGTTGTGATGGAATGCTACCATTGAAGAGATTGGATCGAAGGATAAGTATGACCAAATCAGGAAATCGAACCCCTAACCACTTAGGTATAGGTCCTGAAAATTTATTGTTTTCAAGACCTAAAGCTCTTAAGTTTGTGCAATTCTCCAAGGAAGGAAATCCTCCCACAAATTTGTTGCTATCTAGTTTCAATGACTCAATCGAAACTAAGTTTCCCATTGTGATTGGAATTGTCCCAGAAAATGTATTGTTACTCAAATCAAGAATGATTAGATTTTCTAAATGTGTCCAGCAATCCGGAAGTTCCCCAGATAGATTGTTGCTTGAGAGATCAAGAAATGTTAAATTGCTGACACTTGGATCACACAAAAAAGAAGCTGGCCCTGAGAATCTATTGTTAGAGAGGTCTGCATTTAAGAAAAGTATTGAGGACACGATTGGACCTTCCAATAGGTTCCAACTCAAATTGAGTTCAGGGTTGTAAACGAACTCAAACCTCAAATGTTCCAATGTTCCTTTTATTTGATTGCGAGAAAGATCCATAGATGTTGCCTTATGAGACCATTCCCAGAACCAACTTGGAAGGTTATCAGAAATTCCAGCATCAGATATATCAATGTCTAATACTTTCTTCTGCGTCTGAAGCCATTGGGGAAAAGAGGGACCCATCGTGCAAGACCTCAATGCTATTTTTTCCAATTGGAAAGGAGGAACCCAATCAGAATGGACGTTAAAAGATAGCGAGTTATCTGATAAATCCAAAGCTATCAATCTGGACAGTTGTGAGAAATGAGTTTCTGAAATTATCCCTTCTAAAGAAGTATTGGCCATTTCGATCCACTCCAATTTAGACATTTGTCCTATACTTTCTGGTACTCTTCCGATCAGTCCAGTGCCTGAAAGAGATAATCTCTTCAGGTACGGAAAGGTTGTATGATTAGGCAACCACCCAACAATGTGATAATTCCCTTGGAGGTCAAGAATCTCTAATGAGCTTTGCGCACAGTTTGACAATATTTGAAAAATATCATAATATCGTCCACTTAGATTGTTGGCTGCAAGTGCCAAATATCGCAAACTACATAACTTCGAAAAGGAAAGCGGGAACGCCCCTTCAAGGATATTATATGAGAGATCAAGGTGTGCAAGAGAGCTCATGTTTCCAAAAACATCAGGAATTGAACCACTTAACTCGTTATTCACGAGGTTAATATCAACAAGGCTGGTATTGTAGTTGCACAACCATTTGAATACTGAAGTCGTGGCAGTGAGATCTATGTTGTAACTAAGGTCAACACTAGCAAGAGATTTGGAAGAATTTATGTGAGAAAGAGTGGAAAAGACTGGAGGAGGAAGGGAACAGTAGCTCAATGACAAATTTCTTAAATTGGGGAGCTTGTTTATTGTTTCCGGCCAATCAAATATGCTACTAAGATTACTGTAACTCAGGTCCAAGTATTTTAAAGAAGAAAGATAAGGGAGCCAATTGAGGTCTTCTATTCTACTACCCCTATTTCCCATGAATTTGAAATACTGCAAGTGTGTAAGATTTCCTAGTTGATATGGGAACTTCCCATCGAATTCAGGAAAAAAGAGATCAAGGTACCTCAAATAGGTAAGGGAACCAATGGATGTTGGAAATTTGCTCCCTCGGAATACGAGTTCCAATACTTCTAAATGCTGTAACTCAATTAGTTTAGGACTAATCGTACCTCTCAAATATTGATCTCCAAGATGAAGTTGAGTAACATGGCCGGTTTTGCTGTCGCAATAGACTCCTTGCCATCTGCAACAGTCTTGCTTTTGGGCTTCTCTTCCTCCCCATGAAGACAGTAGTTCTTCATCGCCGCCATGACCAGTGAAGCCTCGTTTGAGAGCAAGGAGTGCTTGTCTTTCCCTCTCTATGCACCTCACGTAATTACCATCTGAATTATTGAACTCAAGGGACATTGATGGGCCAATCTTGATATGTAGTAGTAGCAAAAGCAGCATATATGCATAAACTAGCTGTTTGAGACAACGACCTTCCATCTCTCAATGATAACTATTAACTGATCTAGGTGATTGAACAAAGGGTAGTTGATGATCAGAACGCAAGCATGCATTCAGTACTTATAAGAAGTTAGTAGAGGAATTCCCCCAGTACGTGACCACTAAAAACTTTGAGTTTGTGGAGCTTTAGGAGAATGGGTCCTCGATCTTTTTTTTGATAGGAGAATGGGTCCTCGATCAGTTAATGGTGTTGGAGTAGTGATTTAAAACGAGTTTGGGTATGCCTTGGTGCAATGTGAAGAAGCATAGCGTGGATGGTGGGTTATGTTTTGTTCGCCACAATCAACGGCACACGTCGCTAGTGATTTTCTGTACATTGGGCATTGGGGTCTGCACATTAGGCTGCTCTTGAGGGCTCGAGGCACACTTTGCTAGTGATGTTGAAAGTAGAAACTAGTTGGTGTTCATCTTTATGAAATGCTAACTTTATTAACTTGTGAGGACATTTCATTATATGGCTTTGTTACTATTGTGATATAGCTAATTGTGAACTGTAGGCAAGTATTTGGTCTTCAAAGTGGTGCTGCCGAATTATGAATAGGAAGGAAGCATGATGGTTTATGCCATCAGAAAAGAGCTTTGTTGTGGTTTGTTGTGCAAGACAGTGGAAAGAAAAAGTTGTGTGAAGAGTGAAAATTCTACTATTATGTTCATATTGTGAAGTGAACGAGGCTGTGAGACACATGCACCCGTCACAGTTTCTTTTCATGACGAGAAACAAATACATTTAGTTACGTGACATAAATCTACTAATATTTGCACGAATTAGATAAAGATAAGAACGTTGAAAAAGCCGAAATTATTACAAATTTTCCATATTTCAACAAGAAATAGTTTTGATATCATGCTGATCGAATCAATCTCATTAAGCGAAGTTCTGAACATTAGACCAATATACCCACATGGAACCAGCAATACCAACAGTGAGCTTCACTAAATCTCAGCAGAGCTTCCACTTACCATTTAGCTGAACACATCCACTTCCTTCTACCAACTCAAATGTTAACCGAACACCCTCACATTCCCTTCTTCCCGTTGTACATGGACTCCACCTTTCCGTCATTTCCTCCAAGCAACAAGTACTTGTCCTTCCTAGTTAACCCAGTGCGCTCAAACCCTAGCACATCACCCAGCACCTTCTGCACGTAGTTCGCCACCTCAATCGCCGACTTCCCGGCCTTGCACGACATCTCCTCAGGCAGCCGGTCCAGAAACGTCGCCTCGTAAGTCGGCCTCGGGTTCATGAAGAAGAAGTAAGGGTCCCAAAACTTGACACCTCTCACGGTGGTGCCATAGAACATGCTCTGCTTGCAGTCCATCGCCACCGGGACGATCCTATCGCTCATTTCAGCAAACAAAGCACTGAAACGAAGTAGGAACGGCTCCCGGCACGTGGTGCCCTCCGGACACACGACGAGGTCGCCTTTCTGAAGAAGGGCGGTGATGCGAGCAGCGTCAGCGACGCGGTCGCGTGAGAGAGCGATGGTGGGGATGGGGGAGAGGAACCGAGAGAGACGGCTGACGCTGTAGGAGACACACGAGACTTTGCGGCCGAGGGCGATGGCGATGATGATGGGGTCGAGGGCGGTGCGGTGGTTGCAGACGTAGAGGTTTCCTGGTGTGCCTGGGGAAGGTGGTGGGGGTCGGTTGCCGCGGATTTTGAGCTTGATGCCGAGCATTGCGTAGGTGTAGGGGACGATGCGTTCCGGGAGGGGGAGGTTGATGTAGACGCGCATAATGCAGAGGACGAAGGCGAAGGGGAGCCAGAGATAGGTAATGAGGGCGTTGAGTGGGTCGGGGCGCTGGACGAGGCGGCCGTCGTGGAAGATGATCGGATTTTTGAGGCGGTCCGATGGGATTGGACGAGCTGATTTGCTTGGGGGAACCATGTAGCCCTCCTGCTCAAAATTGAAAATACCATAATGAGCAAAATCTAGATCATTTCCCGAAAGTGAAGCACACAATAATTTCTAATCAAAGTTTTACTCGAGTTTAATCATGTGGTACAATTATGAAGGACATGATTCACATTTTTTTCTAGTATCACCGCCACATTCTAATGACTCGTTAGATGATCAAATTTGAATAATTTCCCAAATTATTCTAAAAATTAAACAAATACGGATAATATAGAGTAACAAATTTTTAATGTGTTAAGTTCTAACTCACACGAAAAATGTAATATTTTAATATAAACCATTGTTGAGACTGGGAAAATTTTCCGAAAATGTAGTAGCAGGTGTTGATCACTTAATTTACTTGAGAACTTCATTACTGGATTACTTCATAGCCTCATAGGTCTTTCATGCAATCATGCGTTACATTTCATGAATGAACTTCGTTACTGCCTAGCTTGGTTATTTCCTTTACTCTCATTTATAATTTTGCTAGACCCCACTTGTCAATTTTTATTACCAAACAAAAAAAGACCACTTGTCAATTCAGCTGGCAAAGTAGTTGGAAATAGTTAACACAATGGGTCCCAATAGCTTTAATACTAAAAAAAATTATCAAAAAACAAAAAAAAAGAAAGAATACTTGAGGGAAATGAAGGCAGCTAAGGAAACGAACCTTGCAAAGAGCCATGAAGTCGTGATCGGAGCTCCGGTCACCGATCCCAAGATCAGGCACTTCATCTCCAAACTCCTTCTCAATAGCCGCACGCTTCAACTTCCCGACCAAAACCCCCGGCTTCTTCACAAAACCAGTTGCCTTCTTCGTCTTCGGATTCACCTCGATCTCCGTTCCTAGGACCTTATCTCCGCCGAGGAAATCCTTCACAAACGGCTCCACCATCAACGTCGGGTTCGCCGTCACCACCACCTTCCTCTTACACTTGTCGAACACCTCAAAGCTCTCCGCCCTCACATCCGCCGCGTAAAACCTAACCAAAACCAATCACATATATAAACAACTCAGAATACACAACGTACATAACAACTAGTCGTAACGTACGAAACAATTGGTCATCCTGTGCGCGTGTACCTAGGGAGGACGGCGCGTGAGGCGAGCTCGATGTCGCGGACCTTGAGGCCGGCGAAGGAGATGAAGATGAGGATCTGGATGCCAAGGGCTTCAGAGACAAAGAGGTAGGAGATGATAATGAGCGGAAGTGCAAGAAGAAGCACAAGGCCGCGGAGGAGGCTGCCGGCTTCGATAGCAACAAGCATGAAGTAAGGGAAAGAGCTGCGGGAGATAAGCAAGGTGCCGTCGAGATCAGCCGCGATGGACTCGTACGACGCCGTTTCGCTCGTGTCGCACTGAGTGATCGACGGGAAGCTCCTCCCTTGCTTCTTCGAGGCCATAGCTGAGAGCTCTGAGTGTGTAACTGAAAAATGAGCTGAGGGTTTCTGAGAGAGAGAGGGAAAGCGCGCAGGGGTTTTAAATGAGGGAGTTGGGGATGGATATTAGGGATGTTGTTGGGTGTAGAAATAAATAGATATTGAGGTGGAAATTAATATGGTTGGGATTAGGGTTGAATATTATGATCTTGGTGCTAGCTTTGAATACTTGGTTACTACCTCCTTGAATCACAAGGTGGGCATGTCCATGTCAACATGGAGTTTAAGTGACTGATGAGGATAGTTACATATCTATCTTTACAGTAAAATGAGGAGAAAGTAGGTTAAAAGTACAATGTGGAAAAAAGTTGGAAATTACCTAGCAGAGATACAGTTTGATAAGCGATTAGTTTAGATTATTTTAACGAATAATTCAAAGATCGTCAATAATAAGAACGGAAAAATGAACGAAATTAGAAATTTTTTTAGTCGTGTAAAATGTGTGAATGTAACGCGTATGTTTTGATTAGTGAAATGCATGCGTAGGATTTTAATTTTGGGAAGGATATCCCATTATATATGTTAGCAACAATTTTTGGGATGGTAGACGAATTAACAAACGACAATAGTCTTCAGGTATAAGGATTGAATTGATAGTTGTAGATTAATTAGATATCTAGGATAGTAGAGATTTGACTTGTTGTGTAATTAGGTAACATTTGCTAGATTCATGAGTTAATTAGTTAACCTTCCTGGAGGGTAAAGCTACTAGCCAGTACAGTACTGAGTTAGTTTATCAACATCACATATCCAATTCAAGTGAGCATTAAATAGCCTCCCTGGGAAGATGGCTTTGAGATAGATCGACTTACTATATGCTGAGTTGCTGATTGGGACTCATTTGACAATATTTTGGTTCTACAGTATATGCATGTGAAAATTAAACTTATATGTATAGAAGTTTTGAAAACTCGCTAGGTATAGCGCTATGTACATAAGGTCTGAAAACTTTTGTGTGTGTGTGCATACATGCACACGAACATGAAGATCGACATGACTGAGTCCTGTTTTCGCGAGTTCAAGTGTAACAAAATGTGATCAATATTAACCTTATTCAAACCAAATTTTCTTGACACTTTTCTTCTACAAACTCTTATGTTGTGGTCCTCGTAGACGACTTTCCACTACATAAAGAGGGCCTATTTGGCTAATTGCTGATGGACTAAAATTTCTCATAAACATAAATGCCTGAAGTATTGGGGACGTTGGAGTATTGGTGGAGGTTAGATCATCGTCTTCCTTGCCTATAGCATATGAAATATATTTACATCTTCTTTAAGGGTTAGTTGGAGTAGTTGAAGTCTTGAGAAAGCTTAAATGGTGATAGATATCTTCTGCTTCATATTGGTGGCCATACTTTTGCTATCACTAGTTGGTCTACGCAACATTTTTCCAACTTAGATTGCGTGCAAGAAATTATACTACCATTTGTTTGGTTACCTAGAAATTTTGCTACATTCTGAACAGTAATTAAATGGTAGGAATCCAAATTTCAGAATGGTATATATTCACTTTCGTTATTCTGCAAATATACGATGTGACATGCATGTTATATCATCGGTTTCTTTTGTTTGATTAACAACATTAATTGATTGTACATATATACTAGCTAGTCTACTAGATCATCAAGTTTCAAGTGGTTCCCTCTATGCATAGCTGTTAATATAAGCTGCATTGAGCAATGATAGTTAATGTTCAAACAAAGGTCATCTTCATCGGCAATCTTATGAAATAATGATGAAAACTTGGAGTTTTAAAATGTTTTAGCTAATTTTTTCGATCGTAATACTCATTCCCTTCACAAGTAGGGCTTGAACCCTCTCATGATGTATTCGAATCCCTTCGAGTAAATCTCTCATGCAAGTGCTCAAATCCCCTCCAGAAAATACTCTCGAGCGATCGATATGCTTCGATCCCTCGAGAAATGCTCGACAACCCTTCGAGTGGTAACTTTTGATACAAGTGAGTTGATTGTTACTTGTTCTGCGCGCTGTGAGTTTACCATGCATTGCCATCTATAGAAAGATATATGGTGAAGAATATATGGGATATAATGAACACAGCTTTGTTCATAATTTGATTCATGAAAGTCAATACAAGTTGGTGTCGGGGATTCAATCTGCGAAAACGATAGGAACTTGTCTGAGATCTATGCATGTGATTGTGTGCTGTCTTCAAATCGGAGGGGATTGAATTGGACCATGCTTCAATAAATTTCAACAACATTTCGAAGAAGATTTCTCTTGAAGGATGAGCAGCATTTCACCTGGAATCTATTCAATAGACACATTAAATGGTTGTTTGGACAGACGAGAGTGGACAGCTGGTTAGAACTTTACACCCATCAGACGAAGTTAAAATGCAGAAAGGAAAGGAAGATGAAGCAGCCAACAAATCAAATCTTTTCTTTTTTTTTCTTTCTAAATTGATATTGTATTTATAACTGTTTCGGTTCAAATCTTTACATTCTGTTCATCGGATGTGGAGGTAATAACAGTTTTAGTTAAACCCATTGATTTGGCTTGGGTTACAGAATTGAAACATATTTGGTTGAATGATATTCATCACTCATAGGTTTCTTCGTGCTTCTTGTTTGGTGTTTTGACGTCTACGAGTTACATGAGGTAATTGTTTACATCAAATAGTTTAAATGAAATTTCGCTCCGGACTAATTTTCAGATAAGATAATTAAGTAGTTGATGCACTTTTTAATTTTTGGTTCTTCTTACTTGAGTCTGTGCCCAAAAGAATGTAGGTGCTTTGATATATTTGGGTTCAATGATGTACGTAAATCGGAACTAATTAAGGATCAGTTATTCAAGGTAAAATAGTTTGAGGAACTCACTCAAGTTCAGAGATTTTGATTTGTTGAAATGATTTTGATTAGTTGAAATCATTTTCTTTATTTCTTTAGCTTTGGCATCTGGTGTCTTGGTCTAAGTTTTTGGACTCATGAAGATCAATACTTTTCAAGAAGCACTAATCTTTGTGAATTATACTGAAAACTAGAACAGGTACGTGATGAATAGGAATTGAAGATAAATGAATTACATAGCAAAGGGAAGAATGAAAATGAAGAGAATTACACTATTAAGGAACTAAGGATAGCTTATTTCTTCGGCTCCCAGGAAGACAAAAGTGTGTGAAATTGCAACGCACATTTTGGGCCTCCGTTAGACTCGGAAATGATTTCATAGAGTAGAGTGCTGTTTTCTTTTGTATGATTATAAAGATGATTATTAGCACTACTGCACTAGCGTTTGCTTTTCTATTCTTAGTTTCATGGGCAGGAAGGTTCTTGTTGGTTTGTTTTTTCTTAATTTGTATCGGCTAGCTTTGGCCTAGTCCCCTAAGTATCTTTTGGTCGCTACGGTAAAAAAAAAAAAAAAA
>NC_020497.1:4923635-4939032 GCF_000184155.1 Fragaria vesca subsp. vesca
TTTTTTTATTATAACATATGTTTTGCTAAATTGAGTGATATCGCTTTACTCATATATAACAGGAAATAGAAAAGGCAACGATCAAATTCTAAATAAGCCGGCTTAAACCATGTGAACCCAAACTTGTAGGAGTCGTAGCCAAAAAATTTGCACTTAGAACTCATATAAATGGCCCTATGAACTAGTAGTCTCATATTGACGTAGAGCAAGATACAAACACTTTAGCCAAAGTATAACAGGGGAGTTTCAAACATGAAGTCATTGATCTTCTGCCTGTTTTTCATTAGCATGGTGGTGGCACAACCATGGTGTCGCAGCGAATGTGAATGATCATTGCAGAAAAGCTGGACGACCACTTCTGGGTTGCCATTTTACCCCAGAGAATGGTCTACCACCACCCAAACATAGGCGGACACAGGTTATGGCTTCAGGGGGCTATTGCCCTCACTTGGTTATGATTTTTGGAATATCCAAGGGCCACATTCAGCAACTTAAGTACATTTTTATGAGGGATTAGAATTAATTTGCCTCCATAGAGTTCTTAGCGAACTGTTGCAATGAAAATAGCCTCCATTAAAGGAAAATCTTGCGTCCGCCACTGCATCCAGAAACCCTTGTAAACATGGCTGCTCAAGTACTCTTGCGGGGGTGAAGGATTTCCCGTCGCTCGATCATTAGGCAAGGTCGTGAGTTGTGTGGATCACCATTGTTGTTATAGTGCATCATTGTTGGCATTTTTAAGTCTCAGCTTTGATGTAGGTGTTTGATATATCTACTTATCTAGGTGAAGGTATCCATCTTGAGGACTTTGTACTCCTATAGTTTTGTTATGAACTTTC
Source organism: Fragaria vesca subsp. vesca (assembly GCF_000184155.1). Lineage (NCBI taxonomy): Eukaryota > Viridiplantae > Streptophyta > Magnoliopsida > Rosales > Rosaceae > Fragaria > Fragaria vesca. The sequence goes on from NC_020497.1 coordinate 4,924,475, forward strand.
GAAGTCATGTTACTCATGTAATGAAATCATATTTCGTATTATAGACAACTAAATTTTTCATTTTCGTTCTTTAATCATCTTCTTGGCTATAATCTGCATTTATGGACTTCATGCAGCTCGAGTTAAGTTCCTTCCAAGGATGAACTCCAAATCAAAATCACAATGACAAATTTGGCATGATCGCTATATTTTTATGTTCATGAGAATAAGTCGCAAGTTTGATTTAGTGGTGAGAAACTGAGAATGATACAGGTCAAGAGATTATAGTTCCCTGACTTCCCTCCTAGCTGTAATATTCTTGGCTGGTTCACTATTGGAATCGAAGCACCTAGGATCTAGAATTATATCGTATGTATATCCGTCAGTTTATATACCCCGGAAGTGACCAGTGAGATTCAACTCATGCCATTGAGCATGACAATTGATCACTTTGGCAATTCCATGGCTCTTCCTGAAAATCATCACTATTCTCATCAAGCAGTTGGAAAGGTTTGGACGCTTACTTGGAGCTTGAAAACTCCCAAAAATATAAAACAATCTTGTCTGGAGAGCTTAATCATTGTATATTTGCAACCTGTTTCAGAAATCAGTGGAACATAGTGTATGGTTTAGGTCTCTCTTGGGTTTCAAAGTTGATAAACAATGGATATCAAACAAGGATGATCTTCCACTTCATTAACACAGTTTTACATTTAATCAAGCTCCATTGTAGCAACCCAAATAACTTAAGTATGCACATAACACTTCAATCCCAGTCTCAACATGAATACATAACAAAATAGATATAATCCAGCCTAGAAGCAAGTCTAAATGAGGAGAGACTTATAGGATCTCTCAATCCCTAGTCTTGAATGGAATGGCTCTGATGACTATCTGATGGTAGAGGGCAGCAAGTGCAGCTCCAATGAATGGTCCGACCCAGAAGATCCACTGAAACAAAAGAAAACAATCAAAAGGTGTGTAAGACATCATTCACATGTTTAAACAGCAGTACAGTTGTTAGGAAAAAATATACATACGTGATGATCCCATGCATGCTCCTTGTTGTAGATGATGGCAGCTCCAAGGCTCCTAGCAGGGTTGATACCAGTTCCGGTGATAGGAATGGTTGCCAAGTGCACCAAGAACACTGCAAACCCAATTGGAAGTGGAGCCAATATCTGCATTTGATATACAGTTGATCAAAAATCAAGAGTAGATATGGAAGTACAAACACAATTGCAAAGTTTATAATGGAAAAGACTCAATTACTGCAACCTACTCACTGAAACAAGGCCTTCCCAATTAACATCAGAAGGTAAGAATGCAATAAAACTTTTTATCAGTAAGAAAGGTTCCTGGTTAAAACTCATTTCATGCTAACTTTAATCTGAGTTAAAATGGATCAGCGTTTCAACTTTTAAGCTAAGTTCTGAAATTTAGTTTTCAGATTTTACAACAATCTCGATATATGCATTATACCCTACTATCATGTACTGCTAGAAGAATAAGCAGACATGCATACCTATTTACTGAAAACTAGAACATCATTAGCACAATGGAAGCAAGAGCACAATCAAACTCCTAAAATGAAAAGAAATGGTAATATATACTTACAGGGACATGAGAGTCTCTGGCATTTCTCTTGGCGTCAGTGGCGGAGAAAACAGTGTACACCAGAACAAAAGTGCCAACAATTTCAGCACCAAGGCCGTCACCCTTGGTATAGCCATGGTTCACTGAGTTAGCTCCACCACCGAACACTTCATACCGGGTGTTGCCCTCAAATCCCTTGACCACGGCAGCACCAGCAACTGCCCCAAGGGTTTGCATCACTATATAGAACACAGCTCTGGTCAGGGAGAGCTTCCTTGCCAAGAAGAGACCAAATGTCACAGCAGGGTTTATGTGACCTCCTGAATAACATTATCAACAAAACAAGATTTAGTTTAATAGGAAGAACATTGTTAAAAGCGAGCAAGAAATCATGGAAACTCGCAAGCAATTTTTCACATGTCCAACTAACTAAAAGTTCTGCTTTGCCGAGTCCAGTGGCTTATTATATACCTTTATTTCTTCACATATTCAAGCAATTTCAAATTTTCAAGTATACAAGGGTCAACAAAGAAGTGAATTCTCATATATCCATTACATGGGGCTAATTCATAAACCTTTTCCCTTGCAAATATAGACAGAGCATAACAAAGAGTATTTTTCATATTTCTTTTATGAGTTTTATCTCTCATGGAAGTCAAATTACCAACAGGCCAGTAACTTTGAGGAAGAACAAGAACAAAATCTCAGGCAAATCTAAACAGTTTTCTGTCACCTTTTTAATTACCTAAACTACACAAAAACAAATCAGATCTATTCTCATCATTCCTCTCTCTTGTAGTATGTTAATTTTCTTTTATAATTTCTCAACAACAAACAAACACAAACTGAACTAGTAATCCCATACACAAAAGACTTTATCCTCCTCAAATTTAAAATTCAAGGAACAACTATCACAAGCCCATAAAAAGAAACATGTACAAATCTACAGACCTTTACCACAAACTAATATACAACTCAACATAAGAAAAACAAAAACACCAAAACAAAAGTAAGCCTGCAAAACAGTAGATCAAACCAAAGCAACAAAGCCAAGAGAGAAGAAGCAAGAATTATACCTGAGATTCCAGCAGTGGAGTAAACAAGAGCAAAGATGGTACCCCCAAAGGCCCAAGCAATGCCCTGAATACCCACAGAGGCACACTTGTTTGGTGCCCTGTTGACCCCCATCACAGTCAAGATAGTGATGTAGAGGAACAAGAAGGTGGCCACAAACTCAGCTATTCCAGCTCTCCAGAAAGACCATGACTGCAGCTCACCAGGCTCAAACAGTGGAGCTGGTGGTGGCTCCTTGTAGTCCTTGTCAGTCTGAGCTGAGGTCCCAATGGGTTGCCTCTCTGAGAACTTGTTGGCTCCCAACCTCACATCCTCTTCCTTTCCCTCCATGAAAGTTGCTTCCTTTCTCTCTCTAAAACTCTGGGTTTGTGGTTCTGGGTGCTTCTCTCTCTAGAAAGCTCAAAGCTTTGGTTTTTTGGGGAGTGAGCTATGGGGGGAGTGAGGTTTATAAAGGAAAACCCCATCATGGGTGTGAGCTGTAAAAGCTTGTCAAATGATGATCAAAGTTTAAAAATGTAAAAAATTTATCCTCAAAGAATTAGCAAATGTCATCGACACCCCTCACCAGAAACCCAAAATGTCATTCACACAATCACACCCTCTTAGCTGGGGGAATCATTTGGAATTATCAAACCTGTAAAGCTTCAACCTTTGAGTAAAAAAAAGAAGGTTTTTAGTGAGATAATGGAGTTTTGTTTGTGTGGGTTAATGAAACAATGGATGATTCTGGAAAGTGCAAATCAGATGAGGACAGGTCTTGTGCTGTCACAAGCACAGGGATGATGGTATGGTGGGGTGTCCTTATCTATCTGCAAACCCTTAGAATAAAATCAAATCCTATTTTACTCCATTACTTTGCTTTCTTTATGATCTTGATCCTTGCCTTTTAATCCACTTATCCAATATCTTACGGGTTCTTTGTGGAAAAAGATGGCTGTAAACCTAGCTTAAATTACCAAGCTATTCCATGGCCACCCAGTAAAGGTCCAAAAAGAGGAAAATGAAGACCACTGCTACCAATGTGGTTTCTGTAAGGCAAAAGCTGGCTGCCTAAAACGGTGACGTTTGGGTGTCACATGGTGGTCCATTGTGAAGAAAAGGTGTGAGAATTTGGATGGTTGTGGAATTTAGGAGGGTTTTAGGACCGTTGAGGGGAAAAAAAAAAAAAAAAGGACCGTTAGGGAAAGTGAGGGCAACCTAAAAAGCATCAAAACTTGTGGACGTTTCTCGAGAATGGACTAGTAATAATTATAAAGAAGTTGCCATCACGCAACGGCTAAGAATCATAAAATGGAAAGTCTCGTGGGTACGATTTTTATTTTTCTTCATTTGGAGTTTTCTGATTTTGTCAAATTAATTTGGAAATCTCTAGAGCTTGGTAGATTTGTGAGATTTTAGCTTTCATCTATTTTTCAGAGAATTTAACCATATAAGAACTTAGATTCATAATCTTGAGTCCTATGAAAGAATTTATGTATGTTTTATAAAAAAAATATAAAAAAATTTAATACTAAAAATAGACTCACACAAACAAAATGAGATTATAAATCACTTTCATCATTCATTTATTTGGAAATGTGTCTTAGACTCATCCAAATGAATCACTTTTTAGTTGTATGTATGAGATACTCATATACATAGCAAACAAATCCGTGATTTATGTACGAATAAATATTTAGAATAGAATCCATAGAATGAGTAAAATACATTGAGTGAAAAATGAATCAAAATTATGACTAGTCGATCTATGAACTACTAGTTTGTAGTTACAACTTGATAAAAAAAAATTAAAATGTAGTTAATTTTAGTCTAGTATTTTTATAAGAGTTTTTTGCTAACCATGAGTATTGCGGATTTCAGGTTCTTCTTCAAGTCTTTTACTAGCTAGTTTCCAATGTCATATCACTATTGCATGTGTTTGCAAATCGCAATGAAAATGATGTTAATAGATGGAAGTCGAATATAATCTTGTCCAAATATACATAGAAGAAACTACACATGCTCATACAATTCTGGTCTGTACGTCCATCTATTCTTCATTTGGCCTCAAACATCAAATAATTGCACAAAAACAAAACATTAGTGAGTGGGTAGGACCAAAATAGACCTCACCCCTGGTCCTCTTGTTCCAAACTCACATTCTTTCTTCACCTGGAAACTGGAAAATCATATTGTCCTAACCCTAGAGATGAACCTGTATTATTGCCCAGTAGTCGTTTCAAACCAACTCAGCACATCATTGCTTTGCTGAGTTTTGCTCTTCTGGTCTTTGCGAGTTGTGACCTAAACTCACATGGGATCCATGTCATTCATACTCTTATAATCAACAACCACACACTTCACTTTAGCCGTCCAGGCCACACCCCTTGCTACACGTGGCAGCCATCAACCGTCCAAAGCACTTGGCCGGTTTTGTTTCTTCTTCTTCTTCAGTGGCCTGATAAGCACAAAGAACCGACCATGGAGAAATCGGTAGCTGTCTATCTCTGCTGGCTAGCTGCTAGCTCCTTCGGAGGAGAAATGAACAAGAAACGTGTACATAAACTATTTTGGGGCACTATGTGCTGCCTAAGAATTTCGTTCTGCATGCGTTATGTATAGTGTGGAATTATACCAAATCGAGAAAAATGAAAAATGTTTATGTCTAGATGAACTTTGTTATTGCAGTGGAATGTCATCCAACTTCTTCTTTCTTAAAAAAAAAGAAAAAGAAAAACAAAGAGAGCACCTTCGCGCTCTAACTTTGTTCGTCTCGTTTAGACACAGGTGCAGGGGACTTCTTAATTGGAACAGTATTGCAGCTGCTAGAACAAGGGTAGGGTAAGCAACTACATATTCCAATTGTTGAAGCACTCGCACTTGGAGATAGTTTGATGAGTGGCAAGCAAAATGAGCTACAAAATGGTTCAAGTCGAAGGTGATTTCGAGTAGTTTATTTTTTTTTTTTTATTTTATTTTATTAAATAACTCACACATCCTATATATGTCAATGAGATTTGAACTCGTAACCTCAAAGTCGTTAGTTAACACCTTAACCAACACCAACCAGATCACGGCTCATTGGCTATTCCGAGTAGTCATTGACTCAACAAATGGTTCGATTAGACCATATTAGAGGCTGCTCAAGCCAGTTGTACAAATTTGCCGACTACCTTAATGCCCACCATCTAAATTAATGACACATGTCTATTCAAATTGTTTGACTTTATTTTTAATATAATGACACATGTCTCTTCAAATTGTGTTACTAATCTAGATGGTGGGCATTGAATTGGGCAAATAAAAGATGGTATGCTTCCTAACCCATTCCTAAGCTAGTATAAGACATTCAAACAATCGATCTACAGTTCTAAAAGAAATCAATTCTTAAAAAAAAAAATACAAAAGAAAAATGAATAACTTTCAATGTCGTATAACTTACCGTTCATCAGTTTCAGTTAAGGTCCTAATATGCTTTTTTCCACACGTGTACTTCGGCCATCAGTTGCCTATCTTGTGATACGTATTAAAGAATCTATTCTAACTATAACCATACAAAATCCCGATATTGGCGCGTAAACATCGTCTTAAAAAATTACTTCATAATAAAATCAAATAAAATAATTCAATATTTCATAAAGCTTTCAAAATATACAAACCGGAACCACTTCTCCCACCCTCGAGGGACTAATTCGTGAGTAGAAAACACAACCTCCAAGTAGGGCACCAACTTAAAAGGACACCAAAACCTACTCATGTACCAAAATGGAAACCATCCATCATATAGGCCTGCAAAAGCCAACACAAATTTGGAAAGAAAACTCCTCCTCCTCCCTCCTCACGGCCCAAAACCCAATACGCATTTTCCCCAACCCGAACTCTGCCAAAACCCTAACCACGGCCGAGGACGTGGCCGACGGCTGACGCTTTTATTTTTAGTCACACACATCATATTCTCTTCTTTTTTTTTTTCTTCTTTTTATTTGTTTTTCATTTTTATCTTTTCTCCCCGCACAAAATAAAATTTATTCTTTCGTTTTATCCATTTTGGGTTCGCCGACAACCGCCAAACCCCTCTGCAAAATTCAAAGCCGCTCTCTTTCTCATCGCCGGAATTCCGTACATTCTGTATGACTCTTTTGCTCCTATTCATCTTCCTCTGTTTTCACTTTTTCTTTGTTTCAGCATGTTTTGGGTTTTGTTTTTAGTCAATAAAAATTGAAGTGGGGTTAGAAAGATTGGATTTTTGTGAGGTTTTGATTTGATTGGGAGCTGAAAGCAATGGAATATTGAGTGGAGTGTGATAAAGATGCTAGCTTTGAATCTGTTTGTGGGTAAAGTTTGGATTTTGGGTTAGGGTTTTTGTTGGTTGAATTGGGAATTTGGGACGTAATTTGGGGATTAAGTAGTAAAGTTTGAATCTTTGTTGAGGAAATTTGTGAATTTGTGTTGGGGATTATGGTTTTGTGGAGAGGTGATGCTGACTATAGTGATGTTTGACTTGACAGGATCTCTTATTCTGGACTAGGTTGAATTTTGTCTGTATAATCTCCATTGCTGAAGAAGTGTAGAGGTTTTTTTGAAGTCTCAGGAGTTGGAGGTGTAGTAATGTCGGAAGGCGACATGGCGGTTATTAAACCAAAGGTAGAATGACACTAATGCGATTTTAAGTTCTTTATCAATGTATTACGTTCAATGTTCTGTTTTGTTGAAGTTGTAGTTGTGTGAATTTGAAGAGTTTGAAAGGTTGTAGTTGCGCAGTGTTTTTGTGTTTGTGAATTTGAGTTTTATTTGTAATATTGAGAGTAATGCTGATGCCGTAAATAATTGCAGATGTTGAAGTCATATATATGGCTTCAGACTACAGATGGTTCAATCCAGCAAGTGGAGCAAGAAGTTGCCATGTTTTGCCCATTGATATGTCGAGAGGTTATACAAAAGGGGATGGGGTCGTCCAAAACACATGCAATATCTCTTCCAGAGAGAGTAAATACTGCGATGTTGAGCCTAATTCTTGATTACTGTAGGTTTCATCAAGTACTGGGTCGCTCTAATAAGGTTCCACACAACATCATTTTCTTTCTTTTGAGTTTATATCTTTCATCATGATCGCTTATTGCTACTTTTCATGAATTTGTAAGTGGAAACAATTATATTCCACTTGAAGTTGATTAGCATTTTACTTTGATATTTGTGATTTAGTTGTCATTAGTATTTAACTTGTGCCACTTGATTGTGCAGGAATGCAAGTCGTTTGATGAAAAATTTATTCGAATGGACACACAGAGGCTCTGTGAGTTGACATCAGCTGCTGACAGCCTCCAGTTAAAGCCATTGGTCGATCTGACCAGTCGTGCCCTTGCGCGAATAATTGAAGGGAAAACGCCGGAGGAGATACGTGAGATATTTCATCTTCCTGATGATCTTACTGAGGTATTTGATCTTGAGATATTTTGTATGGTTAGTAAATTTTTGTGGGTTGATATTAACACAGTTTCTAATTCATCCAGGAAGAGAAGTTGGAGCCATTGAAAAATGTGACTGATGATCCGCGGATACGGCTTTTGAATCGACTGTATGCAAGAAAGAGGAAAGAACTTAAGGAAAGAGAGAAATTGAAGGTGACTACAGCAGTGACAAATTTTAATAAGTAATGCATGCATGTTGACAGTTGTCAGATTATATCTTTCATATTGTATTGTTTCAGAATACTGAGAATGGAGAGCAAAATGATGACCGTTCAGTAGACGATCTCCTGTCATTCATTAACGGAGAAATTGGAGGTATGCTTATTAATATCTCTAATCTGTTTTTGAATGCTTTCTTATTGCTGCTTGGTCTTTTCAAGAATTGATGACATGCGTGTTTAGCCCACTGCACGGCTCTTTGCTTAACTCTGATATACAGTATTCTTATCCTATACCAATTACTTAGACTTGATTGCACTTCCATAAACATACATTCTTGATTTAAGTACATTATAGAGTATTTAAGGTTCCTTTGAAACTAGCATTGAAGTTTAGTGTCTTAGTGGTCCATTTTCTACTTCATTTCCTTTTGAAGGCCTCATTGGAGATAAAGCAATTATGTTTCACAGATTCCAAAGAGATCAAATCATCCAAGAATAAAAAGAAGAATCGTAGAAGAAAAGATCAGCAGAAAAATACTTGCCTATATGAGGCCAATGGCAGCCATGAGGTTTGAATCACTTGCTTGCTTTTGAAGTTTATAATTCACTTTGTGATTGTCAGGTAGCTGATTTTCCGTTGTTTCACTTTCTTTTTCCTCGAATGTTCAGGAGAAAAGTTTAAACTTTGTTTGCCCCAGTGACGATGTCAACAAATTTAGGCCCAGTCCCAGTTTGACGTTAACGTTACAAGATCTGGAACATGACAGTCTGAATGATCAGCTTGAGCTTGATGATGGTGATATCGATGATGAGATTGATCCAGCTTTAAAAGCACAAATTGATAGGTTAGTCTGCCAATTGTTTCTTACTGAACGTTTTCAATATTTTATGCACTTCTCAAATTTCAGTGGTTGAAGTTATTTTGTTGAGAAATATAAGAAACACTCACACAAATATAGAACTCGATAGCTGCAAAAGGGATTTGAACCTGTCTTGAGTTTCAGAAGTTTGCATAAAAGAAGTTTTGCACTAATAAACAATATAAGTCAACTCTGTACTGCAGTTTTAGTATTCCTTCTTTTTTTTTTCCTAATTGATTTTAAGTGAGTTTCCATGTGAGGTGTTTAGGGTATACAGTTGTAAACATGGTTTGGGAAACCCCAGACTTCTGTTTCCCAACTCCTTTCTCTTCAGTCAAAATCTGAGAAGAGGCTGTTTCAAATGGAAATCTCAATTTGTGTCTCTACATGAACAGTTTGGAAAGACAAATATACAAGGGAAGAACCTTGTACATGCTATTACATATTCTCTTGTCTTGCGCTTACATATACTCTTGTTTTTTGCTGGTTCAGGGAGGTTGAAGATTTTGCTCGGAGGTTGAACTCTGACTGGCCTCAAAGGATGCAAGAAATTCTATCTTTGGGTCAAGAAAGGAGGCGGGCACAATTTTCTGTTAACGGAAATGATTCTTTAAGAAGATATGCTTGTATGTTCTTGTTCCCCTATCATTTGTTTTCCTTCTCCTGATTTTACTTGTTTTTATTGTTTTATCCTATTTATTTATTTTTTTGTCTATACTCTTGCCACATGAGTAATCAATTAGACCAAGATATATGTGTATATTTCTTTTCTGTCACTACTATAAGCTGCAAATGCATTGTTATATGTATGGGTGTGTTTAAATCTTCAGACATAATGACACACTTTTCTTTGAGAAGAAGGGTAGAGGCCTAGAGGGTCAGTGCTGGGGATCTATCCTGGGTGAGGCTGTGATGTTAACGTACACAATAGATAAAAAATGTTTTGATGTTTATCTTTAGTGTATAGTAGGTTGTTGTAGATGAAAGATGAATGTCATGCTTTTCCAGACTAGAACTATGTTTACATGGGTGTATGGTGATACATATTATACATGATAATCACTGAAGATATCCTATGCAGTTGTGTTTGTGTCATTTTGTATTCTACGAAGTGAGCATGATTTAGATAATTGCATTTTACCAAGTAAAGATGAAATTTATATTGGTAATGCCTTTTTTGACCTTGAAAGAGGGAGTTGGATTTCGGCCTTTAATAATTTGTTCACCCAAAAAGATTGGCACAAGTTCTATTCCAGAGTGCGTATCTAGTTGCTCAAAGTCAAATACTCATTGCGTATCATATTATGCATTGCTCATTTGTGTCCCTTGTTATATACAGGAGCGAATCCAGAGTGGAAATGATTCTTACAACATGATTATCCCTCTGTCCGCCAATGGCCGGAACAATTTTGACCAGATGCTAACAGGCTTTTAAGAGTTACTATCATTTACTTGGATCCAAAATGTGAATTTCTTTTTTCTTCTTGTTTTCTAGAATTCAATTCATTTTTCTTTTGTTGGCTCAACTAGGACACAGTTTTCAGGGGAAACTTTTGTACTTGTATCTTGAACAAACAAATTATCACAGTAATTTGTTGTCATGAGCTAAATTTTGCTCGGTTATCACAAGCTTGTATGAGATCACAGTTATTTCTACTCACTCTTCCAAAGGAATAATGAATATATGTCATTTATCTTTGCAATTTTGTCTCTCAACAATTACAGCTTGTGAGCTTTAGTATATGTTTGTAATGCCCCAGTTTGTAATATATGTCATTTAGCAAAGTTGGTATTTATTTCAGTTATGAAAGTTGGACTGCCAAAACTAGTTTGAAGCAAGTAAAGAAATATTATTCCTAAATGATATGTAATGTTTCATGCAGGTTTGTAATAGGTGATATAATGACTAGCTCTCAATTGTATCAGCACCAGTATGTCTGTTATGCACTTTCAACTAGCTCTCAACTGTGCAAGAGAGCTCTGGAACGACTCCGGCCACTTTCGTTTGTATGCACCTGTAGTTGAAGACATCGTAGGGAATCACTAAGGACATTTTTTCACTCTTTCTTTGGACTAATTAAAGAGACAGAGATAAATACGGGTGGTGTTTGGTTGCGAAATAGGTCGTCTTACGTGAGGCATGCCAATCTAACTTATAGGATAGTGAGATAAAGAATGTGTGATCAACAAGTACTGAAATGGGATGGAGAACCACTGTTGATTGACGCATTGCATTCTTCCAAAAGAAGACTTGACTTGAGTCACTTGCTTCCAACCATATATGACTCTTGTTTTCCAAAGGCAACTGCTCTTAGTCTGCTGCGTGGTTACAAACTTACAATACGTCTATTGAACATAAAGGACGGGGTTCGCATGACTTGAGGGAGGCAACTTGTTGAAATATAAATCTCACATCGGGAAAATAAGACATTACATGTGATTTATAAGGGTTTGAGCCACTCCACCAATTGACAATTGATTTTGGATGTGAACCTCATACCACTTTATCATGACTTATTGTAAGTTTATAACCACGCAGCAGACTAAGAGCAGTTGTCTTTGGAAAACAAGAGTCATCTATGGTTGGAAGCAAGTGACTCAAGTCGAGTCTTCTGTTGGAAGAATGCAATGCGTCAATCAACAGTGGTTCTCCATCCCATCTCAGTACTTGATGATCACACATTCTTTATCTCACTATCCTATAAGTTAGATTGGCATGCCTCACGTAAGACGACCTATTTCGCAACCAAACACCACCCGTATTTATCTCAGTCTCTTTAATTAGTCCAAAGAATGGAGGGAGTTTTGGTTATGAAATTGGTTTTGATATCCTCATTATTAGTTTTGAACTGTTGTAGCTCCATGCAACTGAACCATCCGAGAGCACTCCAGGGGAATGAGACAGACAGGCAGGCACTGCTAGCAATCAAAGATCAAATACAACAAGATCCAAACCAAATCACAAGCTCATGGAATGAAACGCTTCACTTTTGCCTGTGGCACGGCGTCACCTGCAGTCGACGACATCGCCAAAGGGTGACCAAGCTGGAGCTGGGGTCTCTAGCATTGGGGGGATCCATATCTCCACATATAGGAAATCTAAGCTTCTTAAGAGTGCTAGATCTTCGGAACAATAGCTTCACTCAGCAAATCCCTCCTCAAATTGGGCGTTTGCATAGATTGCAGGTATTACGTCTAAACAATAACTCACTTACTGGCACCATTCCTGCCAATATATCTAATTGCTTGAAAGTCACCTATCTCAATCTTGCTAAAAACAATCTCGTGGGTCAAATTCCTCCCCAACTCAGCTCATTGTCAAAGCTTCGGACTTTTGTCTTGCAAGACAACAATTTAACAAGAGAGATCCCATCATCTTTAGGCAACCTCTCTTCTCTCGAGGCAATTTCTCTAACTGCCAATAACTTAGAAGGAAATGTCCCCAGCTCTCTATGCCAGTGGACAAAGTTAACAATTTTCTATTTGGGCATGAATAGGTTGTCTGGTATCATCCCTTCTTGCATTTATAATCTCTCTGATATAGTTCAATTCGACCTAACACAAAATCAACTTGGAGGAAGTCTTCCATCAAATTTGAGCCATGCTTTCCCAAAACTTCAATTCTTTTCCATTGCCTTAAACCAATTTACTGGGTCCATCCCTTCGTCAATATCCAGTGCAACAAATCTTGCGAGGTTTCAATGTTCATTTAACAACCTCAGTGGACAGGTGCCAAATTTACAGAAACTTCATAACCTTGAAACATTCAATATCGTGGTTAATAATCTTGGAATTGGTAAACATGGTGACTTGAGTTTTGTCTCAGACTTGATCAATGCCACACAGCTGGCTAACTTGGCTTTCGGCCACAACAAATTCGGAGGAACGCTTCCCACATCAATATCCAATCTCTCAACCAACCTGCGGAAACTTGTAATGGGAAGAAACTATCTGCACGGAAGCATTCCAACCGGGTTAGGGAATCTTGTGAACCTGCAAGTACTGGGTTTGGAGGAAAACAACTTCAAAGGTAGCATCCCCACAGATCTCGGGAAGTTTCAAGCCTTGGCGTTATTAACCTTCACAGCAACAAATTTTCCGGGAGCATTCCATCTTCTTTTGGAAATTTGACAGTGTTAAACGACCTTTGGTTGTATGAAAATAATCTCAATGGGAGCATCCCTTCAAGCCTAGGAGAATGTCACGGGTTGCAAGAGTTAGATCTTTCTCAAAATAACTTAGATGGCAAAATACCTCAACAATTACTTAATGGTCTCCTCTCTTTATCAATTTCTTTAAACTTGTCAACAAACCGCCTTATTGGTTCCCTTCCCGTTGAGATTGGAAAGTTGAAGGCTCTAGGTAAGCTAGACATCTCTAACAATATGTTATCGGGAGAACTTCCTAGTAGCCTCGGTAGTTGTCAGAGTTTAGAAGTCCTACACTTGCAAGGCAATTTCTTCAGCGGGCTCATCCCTTCATCTATGCAGGATTTGAAAGGGATACGAGATTTAGACCTTTCTCGCAATAATTTCACAGGAGGTATTCCACAGTTTTTCGAGGGCTTCCGATACTTGGAGAATATCAACCTATCCTTCAATCAGTTTTGGGGAGCAGTGCCAACTGGTGGTGTTTTCAAGAATGCAAGTGCGACTGCAGTTGCTGGAAACTCTAGGCTATGCGGCGGTGTTGCTAATCTTCGACTTCCTGTGTGCAAACCTAATGAATCAAAAAGAGAAGCGTTGTCTCGCAGAATGAAACTGTTGATTTCTTTAGTTTCTGGGTGCAGTCTTTTGGGACTGGCTGTGGTGTTGTCACTTTTTCTTCTTGGTAAGAAAAGGAAAGAAGCTAAGTTAAGCACTTTTGGGAACTCTGTTTTGCAAGTTTCATATGCTACACTCCTCAAAGCTACCAATGGTTTTTCTTCAGCTAATTTGATTGGTTCGGGTGCATTTGGCTCTGTCTACAAAGGAATTCTTGCTGAAGATAGAGTTGTTGTTGCTGTGAAGGTGTTTAACATGTTACATCGGGGAGCTTTTAAGAGTTTCATCTCTGAATGTGAGGCGTTGAGAAACATCAGACATCGAAATCTGGTCAAGATAGTAACTGCATGCTCAAGTATTGATTTCAATGGCAATGATTTTAAGGCTCTTGTTTATGAATTCATGGAAAATGGGAGCTTAGAGGACCGGTTGCATCCTTCTTTTGAGAATGAAGAGGTCACAGAAGCGCCTAAACTTTTAAGTCTTGTTCAGAGGCTCAACATTGCCATTGATGTTGCTTCTGCATTGGAATATCTTCACAACCATTGCGAAACCCCGATAGTTCACTGTGATCTCAAGCCAAGTAATGTCCTGTTAGACAAAGAGTTGACCGGACATGTTTCTGATTTTGGGTTGGCAAGGTTTCTCACAGAGTCAACCGTAAGTGTTTCTGGAAAT
>NC_020497.1:4939052-4972650 GCF_000184155.1 Fragaria vesca subsp. vesca
CTTTTCTCTATTTTCTTCACATCTATCTCTCGCACAAATGCTATCTTATTATAAGTGCAGTTTTAGTAACAAATGTCTATCACATTGTTCAAATTGTAGAGTATGGTATGGGAAGTGGAGTGTCAACATATGGGGATGTTTACAGCTTTGGTATACTCTTGTTAGAAATGTTCACAGGGAAGAGACCGACTGATCACATGTTCAGTGACGGCTTGAATCTTCATAATTATGTGAAGACAGCTCTCCCTGAACGTGTTTTGGAGATTTCAGAATCAGTACTAGTTTTTCAAGAAGGCAACTCCAATGTTGATGAAGGTCACAGCCAATTGAGTGCACAGAAAATTGAAGAGTGTTTGACATTGATACTTGGAATTGGAATTGCCTGTTCTGCTGAATCCTCAACAAGCCGAAAGGATATCGGTGATGCTACATCCGAACTGCACACAATCAGGGGCAATCTTCTCGGCTAGAATCTTCTATATATAATACTACTGATTTTTGAAAGCTTTTATATGTGTTGTATTCTTGTTGTGTTTTATATTTTCTCAATAAGCGGTATATGCAGAGTCCAATTGATGCGCTTTGTTACTACTATGTCTTGTAGATAGTGTGTAATTGTGTTTTTGTTGCCTTGAGAATAAAAATAGTAACATCTTGTGTAAGTTTATTATACATCCCAGGTCTGAAACTCATGATCCCTCTAGGTTCAGTGGAGAGGGTAATGTACTTCAGACTGTCAGTTTGATAAGAGTTCATACTTTATCCCAATTTCGGTTATCTTTTAATCTAATCCCCAAGCATCATCTGAAATCACTTCCTTTTCTTTTTTCTTCTTTTTTTTAGAACAGGCAAACTTTATATCAAACGAGTTGAAGCATCTTCCTTCAAACTGTCTCCCAATTTGATTGATCAAGTTTATCAGTATTCGTTAACTAGAAGATATTAAAGACTCGTTAAATTGATTTGCTTGTCATACCTTAATTTCCTGGAAGTTAGAACGCACCATGTGATGTTTGGAAAATTGCAAATTAGAAAATACAGAGCTATAGAAAAAAAAATCTATGTAAATGATTGAACAAAAGAAAGAAAACAGAGACCGACAAAATCAATACTGGTGCTGCTTGCTTGGACTTGACCTTGGTGCTTGATTTTCAGATTTTCTTAACCAGACACCAAAACAGTGGTGGTGGCAGTTTACTGGAAGTTTCTTATTGAAAAGTTGAATATTTAACAACACCAATCAACATTAACAGCATTTTGTTTTTCTTCAAGTTTTACTATTATATACACAACAGAGGAAAACAGAGTAAGAACAGAGACGTTGGAACAAAATCAACTAGTTGCTGCCACACAACAAAAGTTGGACTGCTAGTACTAGTTTGAACTTTGAAGCAAGTCGGCTTTTAAAAGAAAAATTATTTTCCCTAAATGAGTAGCTTCAGTCATTAAGTTTCTTCTGCAATTCAACATTTTCATGCAGCCCCTATTAAGGATATTACGTCTAGACGATAACTCACTGAAGGGTAATTCAGTCATCATTCTCAATCTCGGAAACAGTATGCTGCTGGTACGTCATGTGTTCGGAATCCGGCTCACTACATACACTTTAATTAATTGGGAGAGACCCTTCCTTCCTGGGGAGCCTTGCAATGTTAGATGCATTAGTAACTACCATTAAGCTTTACTTTGTTCTGTGGCACTCTCTCCCGTTAATAACCTCTCTGATGTTGTCGCCCTTTGTTATGATTTTAGTCATCTAGTCATGTGCTTCGCACGTGTCCATCCAAAAGAGTCTATATGTATTGCTTTGAGGGCATTTGCTCAGTATCAATTAAAATCTGAATATTTTACTTTCTTTTCTTTTCATTTCCTTCTGCATTTCTCTTCGGTTAGGGCTTGTACCCTAACAATTGGTATCCAGAGCCATGAATCTGGGAGCTAGGCAACCGGCGATTCCGCCGCTCGGCGTCGAACCTCTTGTGCTCGACGAAGATTTGTTTCTTCTTGCAATGAGCCGTGCACTGGATAACACTTTACCGTCGCTTCAATCCAAGCTGCAAAGTGTGATTGATAATGTGTTCGAGCAATTTCGATTGACAACACCACCACCAGCCTTGTCGCAACCAGTCTACTACCCGCAGCGATCATTGGAGCAGTCATCAACTCCAATTTCTAATCCCAAAACTCAAATTGAGAGATTGTTCATTCTCATCTCTGGAAGGCCTGAAGCAAGCAAGTCGCTCTCAAGTCGACTGCGGCCACCGGAGGAGTGAAGAAACCGCACAATTTCAGGCTAGGAGCACCCACGCTCCACAAGACCGCCAAATACCAGAAGTGCAATTTCCGGAGTTCAGCTGCGTCTCTTCTGCTCGAGGATGCCATTTCGGCTCAGTCAAACCTTAACCCTGCTTCTGTTTGCCGGGTGAGTGATACTGGCACTAGTATTCTTAATCTCAATTTTGTGAGTACTGATTGCGTTGGCGTAGATTCTGTGCTTGTTGCAAAATTGAATAGGAGTGATGTGAATTTCGAAAATGGAGAGGATAAAAGTTCTGATAAGAAGGCTAAGGTGTATAGTGGAGATGTGAAAGAGCTTAGTGAGCTTGACGGTGTTAGTGTTAAGCAAGATGATCTGCAAGGACCGAATTTGGGTGAAAATGGGAGAGAATGCGATGCACTCCGCCTGTTTGATGAAATGTCACAGTCATATGGGTTGTGTGATGCAGGAAATAACATTGTTGGATACATGGGCATTCGAGACAAAGGTGGGGGTCTAGCTTCTCATTGTACATTTGTTGAGTACTATCAATTGCCAGAGAAGAAAACAGCTACTGATCATTTGGACTGCAAGCCTTATGTGGTTCATAACGACTTGGGTTCAAAAGAAAAAAGTGCTAGTGCTGTTGCGCATAGTGAAGCTTTCACTGGTGTCCATGGAATCCTGGAGTTAGGATATTGTAGATTGAATTATTTTGGTAAAGGTATCTTAAAGGCTGAGGGGAATGTGAATGGCATCAGTGGACCTGCCTTGATTGATAATGATCCAAGGGAACAAATCCAAGTTGACGATTATATGGTTCAACAGCTTGAGAGAATTAGAAATGAATGGGGTTGGAGCAAACAAGAGTTTGGAGAAAATATTATTTCAGCAGTATCTCTTTAAGTTCGTAAAGCTGGCGCCAATCTTACTGGAAACAAGACCTTGATTCTGCATGTTCCAACCAAATCTGGTAATAGCTTCAAACTTACATTCTCGCTGATAATTGCCTTGATCGAATTATGGAAGTATGGATATGTTGAGAAAAATATGAGATGGTTTACTGGGAATTTAGTGGCTAGTTTTATAAATGGGCGCTTGACATTTCAGCATGATTATAAGCATATTTCTTGTGGCATTAAATTTAACAGTTTCTTGGTAAATGGATATGATGAACGCATAGTTTTCTATTGCTTTAAAGTGCTCCAAATGATGGATAAATGGCAGCTGTATGTTGAAGTAGTATACAAAGGACTCAGTCACGTGATTCACACTTCCTTGAATTTGAAGGCAGTAATAGATTTGTCTTTGTGTGCCACCACTGAATGTGGTACTGTAGCTTTGAAGGTTTGGTTGAGTGGTAACCTTTTGTATCTACTTCTTGGAAGTAAATTGGAGAAATTGAGTTGGTTTTTTGCTGTTAAGTTGGAGAAATGGGAAGGAAATGCCATAATGATGTTTGATAAATATTGGGAAAGATGGTTATCTTTACTAGTGGCTGCAAATGAGTGTTCTGCTGGAGGTAGTTTGAAATGGTTTAGGGAGCGAGATCTTCCTGTACTTCTGTTATCACTTTCCAGAGAGCTAGCCAATGGAGAGAATCCTAAGAAACTGAATGTTGTTCTTAAGGAAGGCCGCCTCAAGTTTAAAAATAGAACAGCTTTTGATGGGGTATGGTGTGACTTGATTACGCTCTGTATCATGATTTATAGTGCTTTTAATGATAATGCTGGAAATTTGCTTCATGATGACATATTTGGGACAATGGGATCTGTTGTGAGCTCTCTTGTTGATATGTGTGCTCAATGTGGAACTTTGAAGAATGCATACAACATGTACAATTGTGCTAGAGCAATATCATTGAATTGGTTAGTCCAGCTTGAGCTTGAACAACGCAACTGGACTGCTGCAATTTTTCCTGCAATAATCTCAAGTTTCTTACAAGTTACTGATCACAAGCAATTAGAGTTTGGAAATATGGCAAGACTTGTGGAGGTGATGTGTAGTAGCGAAAGCAACCATCAGAGAAGAGTCTGTAGGGTTGGCTTGAGCTTTTCGTGCCAAGATATGCTTACAAGTGCTGATGTTGGTGATAATTCTAGCATGGAAATGGACTTGGAAAAGATGGCAGCAGGGGATTTTCTTGGTAACATAGCTAAGGTATTAGGTATGATGTTTTGGCATTATTTCTCATCTATCAGATATGATATTGATACAAGTATAACTGCTGAGTTGTCAAATGAGAACTGTGATTACTCTCTTAAAGATATCTGGGGTATTGCTAGACTTGATTTTGGTTTGATGAATTATGTGGGTGCAATGTGCCGAGAGGGGTGCATGATACTATTTTCAAAATAAAAGATGTTATGATATTATGGGTTCTACATGTGAATGGAATGGTGCAAGGCTCATTCCATCATCTTCTTCGATGGGAACTTATGAAGAAAGGTTGGCAGCTTCAATTATTTTTACCTCGTGTTATTACGCATGAAATGGGAGAAGCGTTTACAACTTGGGAGTTGATACTTGCTAGGGGTGGATACAGTAATTGGGAATGTTCTGGTACACAAGACAATGAAGGAGATGATAGACTTGTTGTAGACAATGAAGATGTGAGAGCTGTTGTTTTACATAATGATGGATTGATGATTGTAGAAGATGATATTGCTGATGGAGACAAGGAAAGTAATATTTCCTTGCTTCAGCACATATTTGTCCATTTACAGGGCCTAGCAATTACGGATTTGAAACTTCTGATTATCCAACAATACCTCAGTTCATATACCTTTTTCTTGGCCTTGGGGTTAATCTGTGTGAGCACCTGTTCAAGGTATATATCTGCAGACACTGCAAATCGTCGTCGGTTTCAAATGACATCTTGCAAAGGTGCCCAGATTTTGATTCAGAATGTGAAACTTGAGGACAAGTTTGTTTGAGGGGGGATGAATTGTTATGATTTTAGAGTCATCTAGTCATGTGCTTCGCACGTGTCCATCCAAAAGAGTCTATATGTATTGCTTTGAGGGCATTTGCTCGGTATCAATTGAAATCTGAATATTTTACTTTCTTTTCTTTTCATTTCCTTCTGCATTTCTCTTCAGTTAGGGCTTCTACCCTAACACTCTTTAGATTGAACAAACCCGAATTGAGGGCCAGAGTGAGTTTTCTCTTTAGAATTGGGACATACCTAGTCAATATGTTTGATCTTGTTCACAAACGACTTCAATAGTTCCCTCCTTCAAGTCATGCGAACCCCGTCCTTTACGTTCAACAGACTTATTGTCACCATTCACCACGCAGTAGACTAAGAACAGTTGTCTTTGGAAAACAAGAGTCGTCTATGGTTGGAACTTGGAAGCAAGTGACTAGAGTCAAGTCTTCTTGTGGAAGAATGTAAAAGTGGTTTTCCATCCCTTTCAGTGCTTGTTGATCACGCATTCTTAATCTCACTATCCTATAAGTTAGATTGTCATGCCTCCCACAAAACTACCTATTTCGCAACAAAACACCACCCATATTTAGTCTGTGTCTCTGTAGTCCAAAGAAGGAGTCAACAATGGGGAAAATTTTGGTTATGAAATTGGTTATGATATCCTCATTATTAGTTTTAAACTGTTGTAGCTCCATTCAAGTGAACCCTCGGAGAGTACTCCAGGGGAATGAGACGGATAGGCAGGCACTGCTAGCAATCAAAGATCAAATTCAACACGATCCGAACCAGGTCACAAGCTCATGGAATGACACTCTTCACTTCTGCCTGTGGCACGGCGTCACTTGCAGTCGACGACATCGCCAAAGGGTGACGAAGCTGGAGCTTGACTCTCTGGAGTTGGTGGGTTCCATATCTCCATACATAGGAAATCTAAGCTTCTTAAGAAAGCTAGATCTCGAGAACAACAGCTTCACTCATCACATCCCTCCTCAAATTGGACATTTGCACAGACTGAAGGTACTGTCTCTAAATAATAACTCACTTAGTGGTAGTATTCCTCCCAACATATCCAATTGCTTTCAACTCATCACTCTTGATCTTGCTTTTAACATTCTGGTGGGTAAAATTCCTCCCCAACTCAGTTCGTTATCAAAGCTTGCATATTTTAATTTGCAAAAAAACAATTTAACAGGAGAGATCCCTCATTCTTTGGGGAATCTTTCGTCTCTCGAGATATTTGGTTCAACCTTTAATTCCTTAGAAGGAAGAATCCCCAGTTCTCTATGCCAGTTACAAAAATTAAAGATTCTTTATTTCGGACAAAATAGGTTATCAGGTATCTTCCCCTCCTGTATTTTTAATCTCTCTGGTATAATTGAATTCGAAATATCAGGAAACCAACTTCAAGGTAGTCTTCCGTCAAACTTGGGCTTTAATCCCAAGCTTGAAACCTTCTCCATTGGTGGGAATCAATTTACTGGGGCCATCCCTCTGTCAATTTCCAATGCAACAAATCTTGTGTGGCTTGAATTTGGATCTAATAATCTCACTGGACGTGTGCCAAATGTAAAAAATCTTCAATACCTGACGACGTTCAGTGTCAGTGATAATAATCTTGGAAGCGGTAAACATGGTGACTTGAGTTTCTTCTCAGAATTGATCAATGCCTCACAGCTAAGTGTGTTTGACTTTGGCTACAATAATTTTGGAGGGGCATTGCCTACATCAATATCCAATCTCTCGACCAGTCTCCAAATCTTAGGAATTGGAGTAAACATTCTGCATGGAAGTATCCCGATCGGATTAGGAAATCTTGTGAACTTGCGGTTACTCTCTCTTGGGCACAACTCCTTCACAAATAGCATCCCCAACGACATCGGGAAGATTTCAGGGCTTCAGAAATTGTTTCTTAACAACAATGAATTATCAGGGAGAATTCCATCCACTCTAGCAAATTTAACTTTGTTAACACTTCTCCAATTGCAAGAAAATAATCTAGAGGGTAGCATTCCTCCCACCCTTGGGAATTACCGTTGGTTACTAGAATTGGGTCTTTCTGGAAACAATCTCAACGGCACGATACCTCCTCAGGTTATTGGCCTCTCATCTTTATCAACAGTTTTGGCATTGCAGAGAAACCAATTCACCGGTTCCCTTCCGACGGAGATTGGCAAATTGAAGAATTTAGGCGCACTAGATGTTTCTAACAATATGTTGTCAGGAGAACTTCCCAGTAGCCTGGGTAGTTGCGAGAGCTTAGAAGCTTTATACTTGGATGGCAACTTCTTCTCGGGGTCCATTCCTTCATCTATGAAGGACTTGAGAGGGATTCAATATTTAGACCTTTCTCGAAACAATTTGTCAGGAGAGATTCCACAGTTTTTCGAGTGGTTTGGAAACTTGAAGAATCTCAACCTGTCCTTCAATCAGTTTTGGGGTGTAGTGCCAACTGGTGGTATTTTCAAGAATGCAACAGCGTCATCAGTTGCAGGAAATACAAGACTATGCGGCGGTGTTGCTACTCTCCGACTTCCTGTGTGCAAGCCTAATGAGTCTAAAGGAGGAGGAGGGTTGTCAAGGAGAATGAAACTACTGATCTCTTTAGTTTCCGGGTTTAGTCTTTTGGGATTTGTTGTCGTGCTGTCTCTTTTCCTTCTTGGTAAGAAAAGGAAAGAAGCTAAATCAAGCAATTTGGGAAACTCTTTTTTGCAAGTTTCATATGCTACGCTCCTGAAAGCCACCGTGGGTTTTTCGTCTACTAATTTGATCGGTGTGGGGGCTTTTGGGTCTGTGTACAAAGGAATTCTTGCTGAAGATAGAGTTGTTGTCGCTGTGAAGGTGTTTAACATGTTACATCGGGGAGCCTCTAAGAGTTTCATCTCTGAATGTGAGGCATTGAGAAACATCAGACATCGAAATCTGGTCAAGATAGTAACTGCATGCTCAAGTACTGATTTCAGCGGCAATGATTTCAAGGCTCTTGTTTACGAGTTCATGGACAACGGGAGCTTGGAGGAATGGTTGCATCCATCAACTAAAGCTGAAGAGGTAATAGAAGCACCCAAAACCTTAAGTCTTGTTCAGAGGCTCGACATTTCCCTTGATGTTGCTAGCGCATTGGATTATCTTCACAACCATTGTGAAACACCGATTGTTCATTGTGATCTCAAGCCAAGTAATGTTCTTTTGGATAGTGACATGACTGGACATGTTTCCGACTTTGGGCTGTCAAGGTTTCTCAAAGACCCAACCCCGAGTGTTTCTGGAAATCAATCAAGCTCTATTGGAATCAAAGGAACGGTTGGTTATGCTGCACCAGGTAATTTTTCTCATATGCGTCAGACTTTTCTCTTCCCATGTTTTAGTGTAACAAATTTCAAAACCAATGAGAGTTATTATTTATGCACAGATATAGTGACAAATATTTGTGATATTGTTTGAACTGTAGAGTATGGCATGGGAGGTGATGTATCTACATACGGGGATGTCTACAGCTTTGGCATTCTCTTGTTAGAGATGTTTACAGGGAAGAAACCTACTGATCACATGTTCAGCGACAACTTGAATCTTCATAATTATGTGAAGGCAGCTCTCCCTGGACGTACTTTAGAGATTTCAGAACCACTACTTCAAGGCACAATCAATGTTGTTGAAGCTCACAGGCACAATAGTGTGAGAGTCGAGAAAACTGAAGAGTGCTTGGCTTTGATTCTTGGTATAGGAATCGCATGTTCAGTCGAATCCCCCACAAACAGAATGGATATCAGTGATGTTGTGTCTGAATTGCAATCCATTAGGCGCAATCTTCTCTGCTAGAACTTTCATATTATTAATGTACGTTCTTGAATTGTGTCTCAAAGTCATGTCTACTGTATCTATATAGTGGTTTCTTGAAATTCGCATGTAAATGTTATAAAAAGTCATGAAATAAAGTCCTACTTATTGTGTAAGTTTGTTATCCTATACCGAAAAGCTACATGATCCCATTTGGATCAATGAATCAACTTAGAGTTGTCATCAGCTTTATCAGTTGTACGTCATCAACCCAAAATTCAATTTGTTGTGTTGTCATTTGTATTTTACCAAGTGAGCATGAAATTGATACTGAGCATGTTTTAGAAGAACTTGATATTGAGCAGGGAAAAAAATGCAGACAGTATCTCATATTTACTATTCCACTTTAAGAAACTGTCATATTGGAATCCTAAACATCTCAGCTGAAAATGTCAATGTCAACCTCAATGTAAACCTCAATGTGAATGTCTCTGTGCATGAAGAATATGGAGCTGATAATGATGGTGCTATGCCATCTCAACAAAGCAATCTAGTGCTTCAGGTAGCTTACAACATAGTTTACCTTATTTACTTTAGGATATAAGTACTTCTTGTTAGTAAATTTAGTTATGGTTTTGTTGTTGGTGTACTAGCTTCATGTAATTCTGGAATGTCACAGGAAGAATCCGCTCCACCTTCAACTTCATGAAAGAGATACAAGACTGCTGCAAGGAGGCAAAACCCAAGAAATTCAACAAGGATTGTTGAAGCAGCTGCTTCGGCAGTCAGCAGAATGTTTGAAGGTCCAAAGAAGGGCGTGCAGAAGACGCTGTGATCTCAATCCATGAAGGGCTCATGATATATGATACAGTCTCCCCATTACAAGTGAAAAGTTGTGAGTTGGACTCGCAAAAGACTAGTGGTAGCCTTAAGTTTTTTATATGATGAAGAAATGACTTACTAGCCGATTGTTTTTTCTTTTCAAAGATGGACGGGGTATATGTATAATGTTCCTCATGCATGTTCAACTTTTCTATTCATAGTATAAAGGCACCAGTCTTTTCAAATAAATCAAGTCGTCTTTGGTTGGTTTTCTATCTTCCTCTGCCAATAATAGACAATTGATTATCTTCCTATCCCAATAATTAAGTAGTCTTTGGTTGGTTTTGTTATCCAGACGATTTCAAACATCTTCCTTCAAAACTGACTGCCTAGTAGAAATGATGTGTTAAAGTGTAATTGAGCAAGTTTATCATATTGCTTAGCTAGAAAACATTGAAATACATCAAATTTGTTGCTTGAGGAAATTACAACACATCTAGTTTATGTTGTACGAGAGTCTAGGAAAAATCAGTGCATAGATTATGAACTTTGTCCTTGGTTGTAATTACTGAAAAGCAGAGGAAAACAGAGATACATTTATAGAAGAAAATAAGATTGAACAAAACAGAGGAAAACAGAGATACATGCTTAGAAGTTAGAATAAAAACAACCTTGCTAGAGATGGAAGTGAGGCATGAAGTATCAACACATTGGGATGCCTACAGCTTTGTTGAGCATTCTATTCTTCCCTTGATTATAATCAATAAATTACTTTGATAGAGGTCATTACAATAGAGTTGAGGAAGAAAACAGTCGGTCGTATTTGGCAAACCGCCATGAGCAATAATTAAGTCGGCCAAATTGGTGCATGAATTATCAAGTTATCCAATTAAACCGTCATCCATATTCTACAACTCCTCCTATCCTATAAATTAGATCAAGACAGTGATGAGATGACACCAGTTACACCACCCATATTTCTATCTCAGTCTCTATTGTCCAAAGAATAATTTTTCTAAATAAAAATGGGTGGATTTGCGGTTATGAAATTGGTTTTGATCGTATCGTCACTTTTTTTAAACTGTTGCAACTCCGTGCAATTGAACCAGCCGAGAGTACTCCAGGGGAATGAGACGGATAGGCAGGCACTGCTAGCAATCAAAGATCAAGTACGACACGATCCGAACCAGGTCACAAGCTCATGGAATGAATCCCTTCACTTCTGCCTGTGGAACGGCGTCACATGCAGTCGACGACATCGCCAAAGGGTGACAAAGCTGGAGCTTGACTCTCTGGAGTTGGAGGGATCCATATCACCACAAGTAGGAAATCTAAGCTTCTTATGAGTGCTAAATCTCGAGAACAACAGCTTCACTCACCAAATCCCTCCTCAAATCGGGCATTTGCGTAGATTGCAGGTATTGTTTCTAAACAATAACTCGCTTACTGGCACCATTCCTCCCAACATTTCCAATTGCTTCAAACTCATCACTCTACGTCTTGAAGAAAACAATCTAGTGGGTCAAATTCCTCCCCAACTCAGTTCCTTGTCAAAGCTTAAGAATTTCTTTTTGGGAGACAATAATCTAACAGGAGAAATCCCTCCTTTGGAGAACCTTTTGTCTCTTGCGAGTTTTTCAGCTGTTTCTAATAAGCTGGAAGGAAGCATCCCTAGTTCTCTATGCCAGTTAAATAAGCTAAAATATATCTACCTGGCTGACAATCTGTTATCTGGTATCATCCCTTCCTGCATTTATAATCTCTCTCGTATAGTCGAATTTGAGCTAACACTCAACCAAATTCAAGGAAGTCTTCCAGCAAACTTTATCAATGCTTTTCCCAACCTTGAATGGTTTTCCATTGCCTACAACAATTTTACTGGGGCCATTCCTTCATCACTATCCAATGCAACCAAGCTTGTCTTGTTTCAAGGTGCATTCAATTATTTTACTGGACAAGTGCCAAATTTACAAAATCTTCATAACCTTGTGGTCTTTAATGTCGTTGAAAATGATCTTGGAAGCGGTAAACAAGGTGACTTGAATTTTATCTCAGACCTGAACAACGCCACACAGCTGAATTGTTTAGGGTTGAGCTACAACAAGTTTGGAGGAACGATTCCCACATCATTATCCAATCTCTCAACCGATCTCAGGTGGCTTCAAATAGGAGGAAACAATCTACATGGAAGCATTCCAACTGGGTTAGGGAATCTTGAGAGCATGAATGTACTCGGTATGGAGAAGAACAACCTCAGCGGTAGCATCCCCACAGAAATTGCGAAACTTTCAAGGCTTGGGCAATTGTTACTAAATGACAACAAATTTTCTACGAGCATTCCATCTTCTATTGGAAATTTAACAATGTTAAACATTCTCCACTTGCAAGGTAACAATTTCAATAACAGCATCCCTTCAAGTCTAGGAGAGTGTCATGGGTTGGAAGTGTTGGATCTATCTCGAAATAACTTAGATGGCGAAATACCTCAGCAATTACTTACTGGTCTTCTCTCTTTATCAATTTCTTTGAACTTGTCATCAAACTACTTTACTGGTTCCCTTCCATATGAGATTGGTGTTGATGTAGTTGTGTTTGTGGTTATGGCTGATGAAGGAAAAACTGCTTCAAAGGCACGTAAGTATTTACGCTGTCCTTTAGACTTTATTTGCCCCACAACTAGTGTGCAAAGGGGTCTGATCAAATAAGCCTTTAGGATACAATGAAACCTAGCACTTGCTATTGTTGTTCTTCGTTTTGCACTCACGAAGATCAACCTTACACTCGATTAAAGGTTTACAAGTAACTCAAGGTTGCTAGAAACTATATCTGCAGTTTTATAGTTTCTAGATTTTTGCTGGTGTTAAGAAAATATAGATGGAGGTTTGAGAAGAGAGAAACAGGTTTCCTGATATGAGAATATGCAGAAGAACTTATTCCTATATATAGGAATAGTCGTGCCTTTCCAGAATATTGACATACCTTTTCATTTTGTTTTAAAACTCTTCAGCAAGAGTTATTTACAATTGCCAACAGTCATATACAATAGCAACTGATATGCCTTTTCATTACATACATGTCTCTTGGTTGGGCATATACTGTTTCAGAACTCTCTTTTTATAATTTGAAAATCTCTCTAACAATTGGAAAGTTGAAGGCACTAGGAAAGTTAGACATTTCTAACAATATGTTGTCAGGAGAACTCCCAATTAGCCTCAGTAGTTGTCAGAGTTTAGAATGTTGGGTTTCACGCAGCGGATTGGTCAACAAGATATGATATCGAGAATGCAACTATAATAGGGAAAAACAAACACACACAACAACACAAGATTTAACGTGGTTCCCTCACTCTTTGAGGTACGTCCACTGGGCGTGATCCGATCTTTCTTCACTATTGAGAATAATGAGAACTAAATACAAGGTGTTTCACTCAAGTTTATAACCCAAACCCGAACCCTTGAACCCTTGTACACCCCTCTCAACTCACACTCTCAATACCCAGTAAAGCTAACTCTCTTACAACACTTGCAAAGGCTTTATGGCTATTTATAGCCAACTCCTTCACTTACGACATGCAGAACCATGCATAGAAGAAAAGCAAAGTCTTGTTTTTCCATCTTTCCCGTTCAATATTTCTACACCAATAGTATGAAACTATTACCAATAGTTCTCAACTATTGTTTTCTCTACATGCATGTTCTCACTCTTTCTCTATGCATTCTACATTCTCACATGGGACTTGTTCTCTTACTTCAAATATGGCTGCACCACCCTAGCTATATCTAGTTCCATAGCACAATAAATGATCAACTTCTCATGCATTTACCTTGTGCATATTGCAGCCAATTTCTTCCATTCAAACAATACTACACCTCTAGAAAACATAGCATTAATTTTGAGCCACATCTCAACATAGAAGTCCTACATTTGCAAGGCAACTTCTTCAACGGGCTCATCCCTTCAGCTATGAAGAACTTGAGAGGGATTCGAGATTTAGACCTATCTCGCAACAATTTCTCAGGAGACATTCCACAGTATTTCGAGCGCTTTGGAAAGCTAGAAAATCTCAACCTATCCTTCAATCAGTTCTGGGGAGCGGTTCCAACTGGTGGTGTTTTCAAAAATGCGACAGTGAATTCAGTTGCTGGAAACTCTAGACTCTGCGGCGGTATATCTAATCTTCGACTTCCTTTTTGCAAGTCTAAAAAAGGAGGGTTGTCTCGTAGAATGAAACTAATGATCTCTCTAGTTTCTGGGTTCACTCTATTGGGACTGGTTGTGGTGCTGTCTCTTTTTCTTATTCGTAAGAAAAGGAAAGAGACCAAATTAAGCACTTTGGGAAACTCTGTATTGCAAGTTTCATATGCTACGCTCCTAAAAGCTACTGATGGTTTTTCTTCAGCTAACTTGGTTGGTGCGGGTGCTTTTGGGTCTGTGTACAAAGGAATTCTTGCAAATGACGGAGTTTTTGTTGCTGTAGGTTCTTAACATGCAACACCGAGGAGCATCTAAGACCTTTATGGCTGAATGTGAGGTGTTGAGAAATGTCAGACATCGAAATCTGGTCAAGATCAACAGCATGTTCAAGTATTGATTTCAGCGGCAATGACTTCAAGGCTCTTGTTTACGAGTTCATGGACAAGGGGAGCTTGGAGGAGTGGTTGCATCCATCTACTAGAACTGAAGAGGTAACAGAAGCACCCAAAATTCTAAGTTTTATTCAGAGGCTCTGCATTGCCATTGATGTTGCTAATGCATTGGATTATCTTGGCAACCACTGTGAAATACCGATCGTTCATTGTGATCTCAAGCCAGGTAATGTTCTTTTGGATTGTGACCTGACTGGACATGTTTCCGACTTTGGGCTGTCAAGGTTTCTCCCATTGACCATGAGTGTTTATGGAAATCAATCAAGCTCTATTGGAATTAGAGGATCAATTGGTTATGCTGCACCAGGTAATCTTTTCATTTTAGTGTAACATATTTAAAATACAATGAGCTATTATTGAGTTATGCTGACAAATTTTTGTGATATTGTTTGAACTGTAGAGTATGGTATGGGAAGTGAAGTATCCACATACGGGGATGTCTACAGCTTTGGCATTCTCTTGTTAGAAATGTTTACGGGGAAGAGACCCACTGATCACATGTTCACTGAAGGTTTGAATCTTCATAATTATGTGAAGACAGCTCTCCCTGAACGTATTTAGAGATTTCAGAACCACTACTTCTTCAAGAAACCTCCACCAGTGCCGCTGATGCTCACATGCCCAACCAATTGAGTGTAAGAACACAAAAATTTGAAGAGTGCTTGATTTTGATACTTGGTATAGGACTCGCCTGCTCTGTTGAAAGGATATCAGTGATGTTGCATCTGAGTTGCAATATATTAGGCGCAATCTACTTAGCTAGCTAGAACTTTCAAATAGTTTATGTATTGTGATGGCTTTTATAGTCTTGTAGTTCTTGTATTCTGTTATGTTCTGTTCTTGAATTGTTTCTGGAAGGTCCTTTTTTCACTATCGTGGTTCTTGAAACTTGCATGTTATTGTACTATATATATTGGATAAAAGAGGTACTACTACTTATTGCGTAAATCTGTTATCCTAAATAGAAATGTTAGTATAGGCCCAATCCGTAATATAACAGGTCCAATCCTTATCTGCACCACTGGTGACGTCATCAACTTGGAAAACAAGTCGCCTTCCTGCTCTACATATTAAGCCAATCTCTTTCTGCCAATCTGTTTTCTTTTCTCTTCAAGCTTATCAATTTCATCTTTGTTTTTGTATCAATAACCAGAAATATCAAGTATTGTTTTCTCTTTTCTTTGTTTTTCTTCATTTTCTGAGAATAGAATAGTTTTCTTGTTCATCAATTATCAAATCATGACCATGGTAGTTTTTTTAGCACGAAACACATATCATTCCGACAGATCATTGAAAGATGGTGCTTTTCATCAGCTTGATCAGTTCACTACAAGAAAAATAAGGTTTACTATGATTTCTTTGATTGCTCGTCTCTTCCTTTCATCCCAGCTTTATAGGTAACACCAGGGGTAAATTATAGTGTTTCATTTGGATTCACAATAAGGACGTAATTTGCTCTAAAAATTTGTAGTTGAGGAACCAAGTAGTACTAGACCTTCTATTTGTGTCAAGTTGTGATGATGGCAGTGTGTATCATATTATGGTATACAACGTACTGGTTCTCCTTATTGGAGCTTATCATTCAATATATCTATTATCTATTATCTCCTTACATACAACCAATGGTTTTATAAATTTATAATATGGTAGTGCTGGTACATGATAATATCCATCCCAATATACCATGCCATTATATATATCTTCCTTATGGTCAAGTGCATACTGTGCATTATAGAGGATTGTTATGTGATATCTAGTGCTATATGTCACCAGTGTTGAAGCTTTTGCCGTTGAGCTGTCTGATTGGCTAAGGTGTTTAGTTAACAACTTTGAGGTTATAGGTTCAAACCAAAATGGGCATATGTAGAGTGTTTGAGTTATTTAATTTTTTTTTTGTTTTTTAAAAAAAAAGCTCACCAGAGTATGAAAAACTGAAATGCTATTTGTAAATTATAATTTTGTCTATAAGCTTATCATGAAAATGCTATTTCAAAGCTTACCATGAAGAGGTGATTAAGTGTTTAACTATCGGTCTGATCAGTTTTACTACATCAAACCGACTTGCAGCGAACTGAAACTACTAAAATGTTAATCTTAAGCTTGGATTAACAATCAACGCATAGAATATGGACTTTTTATTGGCGTGTAATTACTGGAATGCAAAGTAGAAAATAAAATTGTAGAAGAAAATCAGTACATATTATTGAACAAAACAGAGGAAAACAGAGACGACTACAGACCTGCTTCAAAGCTGAATCCAATAATTACTGGTACACACCAAAAACAGTCGGAAGAAAGATGCATTACTGGTACAGTTGTACTGGTTTGAGGAATGTAAAATTTTACTGCATTTTCGATTTTTCCTAAGTGATTGTAGTTGAGTGATTTCTTAAGGTGATGTTTCATTTAGGTGGAAGAAGATGTACCAGGAACCCAAGAAAAGGTGTATATACTTGCTTTCCTAGATAATAATTTAGCTGGAGAGGTCTCTCCTTCCTTGGGGAACCTGTCTATAGCCTTTCACTTTTCTAGGGACAATCGTAGCAATAACAACTAAATTAATGAAGATTTTATCATTAGGCTCTTGTTACCCTTTAAATTGAAAATAACCAAATTGAGAAAGAATGTCTTGAAGAAACCTTTCCTAGCACTGCAACTTCTAACATAGCCGAGAACATATTAAGAGGGTCCATTCCATCAAATTTCAATGCAATAAGTATTCTGTCACTTTCTCTTTGCCTTGAAGTCCAAGCCAATGCCATATGCTGCGCGGTATACCTCACCTCAGCAAAGCTATTAGCCTCCCCTCCTTGACAATGGAATGGACTAGCCAGGAACAGAGAGCATCCACATATAAAGATATTTTCCTTTCTTTTCCATCTTATCCTAGAACTAAAACAATATGAACATTCCATTTGGATCAATCAATCCCTCTTGCTGGAATCTGAACTTTGATTAGAGTTCCTATTTAACTTTGAGCAAGTCAAGTCAGTCTTCTTCTGGTAGAATGCAATTAATGAGTCAAGCAATCAACTCTGGGGTTCTCTAGCCCTTTGAGTACTTGTTGATCACATATTCACATATTCTAAATCTTCCTATCCTATAAACTAGATCGTCATGCCTCTCATAGAACTACCAATCACCACTCATACTTAGCTCAGTCTCTTGGTCCAAATGAAAGAATCGAAAATGGGGAGATTTTTGGTTATGGAATTGGTTCTGGTATCTTCATTAATAGTTTTGAACTGTTGTAGCTCCATGCGGTTGAACCATCCGAGGGGAATGAGACGGATAGGCAGGCACTGCTAGCAATCAAAGATCAAATACAACACGATCCGAACCAGATCACAGGCTCATGGAATGAAACGCTTCATTTCTGCCTGTGGCAAGGCATCACATGCAGTCGAAGACATCGCCAAAGGGTGACGAAGCTGGAGCTTAGCTCTCTGGAGTTGGTGGGTTCCATATCTCCATACATAGGAAACCTAAGCTTCTTAAGAGTGCTAGATCTTGAGAACAACAGCTTCACTCATCAAATCCCTCCTCAAATCGGGAATTTGCGTAGACTGCAGGTATTGTATCTAAACAATAACTCACTTACTGGCACCATTCCTCCCAACATATCCAATTGCTTCCAACTCACCGAGCTCGATCTTTATAAAAACAATCTTGTCGATAAAATTCCTGCTCAGCTCATTTCCTTGTCAAAGCTTCAGTTTTTGGTTTTTGATAATAACAATTTAACAGGAGAGATCCCTCCTCTT
The DNA here is from genome assembly GCF_000184155.1 of Fragaria vesca subsp. vesca. Taxonomy (NCBI): domain Eukaryota; kingdom Viridiplantae; phylum Streptophyta; class Magnoliopsida; order Rosales; family Rosaceae; genus Fragaria; species Fragaria vesca. Next base: position 4,957,248 of record NC_020497.1, read on the forward strand.
TTGGGGAACCTTTCGTCTCTTGAGTTATTTGGTATAACTTCTAATAACTTCGCAGGAAGCATACCTAGTTCTCTATGCCAGTTGAAAAATCTAATATATTTAGATTTGGGCATAAATAATTTGTCTGGTATCATCCCATCATGCATTTATAACATCTCTAGTATAGTTGAATTTGAGGTAACATCCAATCAAATTCATGGAAGCCTTCCCTCAAACTTGGGCATTGCTTTTCCCAACCTTCAATGGTTCTCTAGTGCCGATAATCATTTTACTGGGGCCATCCCTTCATCATTATCCAATGCAACAAATCTTGTGGTCTTTCAGTGTTCATTCAACAAACACATTGGACAGGTGCCAAATTTACGAAACCTTCGTAACCTTGTGAAATTCAGAGTCACTGAAAATAATCTTGGAAGCGGCAAACTTGGTGACTTGAGTTTTGTCTCGGACTTGATCAATGCCACACGACTGCTTCGGTTGGAATTCAGCTACAACAAATTTGGAGGAACGTTTCCCACATCAATATTCAATCTCTCAACCAATCTGGTGAGTCTTTTAATTGGAGGTAACTATCTACACGGAAGCATCCCAGGTGGGTTAGCGAATCTTGTGAAGTACTGGGTATGGGGAAAAATAACTTCGAAGGTAGCATCCCCACAGATCTCGGGAAAGTTTCAAGGCTAGGGCAAATTTTTCTTGATAGCAACAAATTTTCCGGGAGCATTCCATCTTCTTTTGGAAACTTAACAGTGTTAAACGGTCTTTACTTGAGTGGAAATAATCTCAACGGCACCATCCCTTCAAGCCTACAAGCATGTCACGGGTTGGAAGTGTTAGATCTTTCTCAAAATAACTTAGATGGCAAGATACCTCCACAGTTACTAAACGGTCTCCTCTCTTTATCAATTTCTTTAAACTTGTCAACAAACCGCTTTATTGGCTCCCTTCCAGTTGAGATTGGAAAGTTGAAGGCTCTAGGTCAGCTAGACATCTCTAACAATATGATATCGGGAGAACTTCCCGGTAGCCTCGGTAGTTGCCAAAGCTTAGAATTCCTACACTTGCAAGGCAACTCCTTCAACGGACTCATCCCTTCATCTATGAAGGACTTGAGAGGGATTCGAGATTTAGACCTGTCTCGCAACAATTTCTCAGGTGATATTCCACAGTATTTCGAGGGCTTCCGATACTTGGAGAATATCAACTTATCCTTCAATCAGTTTTTGGGAGCAGTGCCAACTGGTGGTGTTTTCAAGAATGCAACAGCTACTTCAGTTGCTGGAAAGGCTAGACTGTGCGGCGGTATTGCTAGTCTTCGGCTTCCTGTGTGCAAGTCTAATGAGTCTAAAGGAGGAGGATTGTCCCGTAAAATGAAAATACTGATCTCTCTAGTTTTCGGATTCAGTCTTTTGGGAGTTGTTGTGTTGCTGTGTCTTTTGCTTCTCGGTAAGAAAAGGAAAGAAGCTAAATTAAGCACTTCGGGGAACTCTGTCTTGCAAGTTTCATATGCTACACTCCTAAAAGCTACTGATGGTCTTTCTTCAGATAATATGATTGGTGTGGGGGCATTTGGATCCGTGTACAAAGGAATTCTTGCAGATGATAGAGTTGTTGCTGTGAAAGTGCTAAACATGTTACACCGAGGTGCATCTAAGAGTTTCATGGCCGAATGTGAGGCTTTGAGAAATATCAGGCATCGAAATTTGGTCAAGATCTTAACTGCATGTTCAAGTATTGATTTCAGCGGTAATGATTTCAAGGCTCTTGTTTACGAGTACATGGACAATGGTAGCTTGGAGGAGTGGTTGCATCCATCTACTAAAGCTGAAGACGTAACAGGAGCACCCAAAACTTCAAGTCTTATTCAGAGGCTCGGCATTGCCATTGATGTTGCCAGTGCGTTGGATTATCTTCACAACCATTGTGAGACACAAATCATTCATTGCGATCTCAAGCCAAGTAATGTCCTTTTGGATAGCGACCTGAATGGACATGTTTCTGACTTTGGGTTGTCAAGGTTTCTCTCAAAACCAACCACAATTGTTTCTGGAAATCAATCAAGCTCCATTGGAATTAGAGGATCTGTTGGTTATGCTGCACCAGGTAAGTTTACTCATATGCTTCAAAATATTATATTCACCTTTTTTTGGTGCAAGTGTGCAACATACTTCAAAAACAATGATCCTAATCTATCTATGCACAAATGTATTGACAAATATTTGTGATGTTGTTTGAACTGTAGAGTATGGTATGGGAAGTGAGGTATCCACATGCGGGGATGTCTACAGCTTTGGCATTCTTTTGTTAGAAATGTTTACCGGGAAGAGACCAACTGATCACATGTTTAGTGATGGCTTGAATATTCATAATTATGTGAAGACTGCTCTACCTGAACTTGTTCTAGAGATTTCAGAATCACTAGTTCTTCAAGAAGGCACCGCCAATGTCGCTGAAGCTCTCAAACAGAGCCGATTGAGTGTGAGAGCACAGAAAATTGAAGAGTGCTTGACTTTGATACTTGGCCTAGGAATTGCATGTTCTGTAGAATCCCCCACAAACAGAATGGATACAAGTGATGTTGCATCTGAATTGCAATCCATAAGGCGCAACCTTCTCGGCTAGCACCTTTTAAAGTTCTAATATTTTGGGATGGCTAATTAACTGTTGTATGGTTCTTAATTATATTCTGTGATGTTTTGTTTTTGAATTGTGTCTGAAAGTCGTGCTGCTACTATAGTAGTTCTTGATATTTGCATGTTAATGTACTAATGAAAGTGAATAAAACAGAGTACTGTTTATCATGTAGATGTGTTATTCTAACTCGAAGCACGTACGTACATGATCCCATTCGGATGAATGAGTCAAGTTAATTAGAGCAGTCATCAGCTTGATGAGTTGTACACTTGTACTATACAAACTCGGACGTTCATTATGTGGTCTTTTACCAAGGGAGCATGAAATTGATACTGAGCGTGTACGTTTTATTTATTTATTTATTTATTTATTTTTTAAAGGGAGGTCATTCAAAACTGATATCTCTCCTTCTTTTGGGAACTTGTGGCTCCAATACCCTTTACATTCTAGAAAACAAAACTGGAAAATAATGGCATGGAAAAACCTCTCCTAGCATTGAAATCGTTTAACATAGCTGCTGGTATACACATCAACAAATTAAGCTATTTTCCTGCCCTCCTTGACTTTGGACTGGAATAGCCAGGAACAGATAGCTAACATCTGCATAAGGCCTAAGATTTGTGGCTTTAATCCTAGATGACATGCTATGTCACCAAGACATATTATTAATTAAAAAGATTATGTTATGTCATTTTTAAATAAAAATACAATCTTGTCCTTTTAAATCCAATGGCTCTAAATTATTTTGTCTTTTTATTTAAAGAAAAAAATACTTTGTCTTTGTTTTATATAAAACTATATATTTCTAGCCTTTTCTTTCTTTTTTTTTCTTTTTTTTTTCCTTGTTCATCACTCTATACATATATTTTTGAGAATATACAATTTTTTGAGAAGAAGAAGAAGAAGAATATACTAGGTTGTTCTAAAATGCGGATTCTTATGAATATATATACACATATAATTTGTTCAAGATAAAAAAAAATTCGTCCAAGAACAAAGCAATTGTGTTTGTTCATTTTCTACTTCATTTCCTTTTGAAGGCCTCATTGGAGATAAAGCAATTATGTTTCACAGATTCCAAAGAGATCAAATCATCCAAGTATAAAAAGAAGAATCGTAGAAGAAAAGATCAGCAGAAAAATACTTGTCTATATGAGGCCAATGGCAGCCATGAGGTTTGAATCACTTACTTGCTTTTGAAGACTTGAAGTTTATAATTCACTCTGTGATTGTCAGGTAGCTGATTTTCTGTTGTTTCACTTTCTTTTTCCTCGAATGTTTAGGAGCCGAAAAGTTTAAAGTTTGTTTGCCCCAGTGACGAAGTCAACAAATTTAGGCCCAGTCCCAGTTTGGCGTTAACGTTACAAGATCTGGAACATGACAGTCTGAATGATCAGCTTGAGTTTGATGATGGTGATATCGAATTATCGATGATGAGATTGATCCAGCTTTAAAAGCACAAATTGATAGGTTAGTCTGCCAATTGTTTCTTACTGAACTTTTTCAATATTTTATGCACTTCTCAAATTTCAGTGATTGAAGTTATTTTGTTGAGAAATATAAGAAACACTCACACGAATGTAGAACTCGATAGCTGCAAAAGGGATTTGAACCTGTCTTGAGTTTCAGAAGTTTGCATAAAAGAAGTTTTGCACTAATAACAATAGAAGTCAACTCTGTACTGCAGTTCAGTATTCCTTCTTTTTTTCTTTTTTTTTCCTAATTGATTTTAAGTGAGTTTCCATGTGAGGTGTTTAGGGTATACAGTTGTCAACATGGTTTGGGAAACCCCAGACTTCTGTTTCCCAACTCCTTTCTCTTCAGTCAAAATCTGAGAAGAGGCTGTTTCAAATGGAAATCTCAATTTGTGTCTCTACATGAACAGTTTGGAAAGACAAATATACAAGGGAAGAACCTTGTACATGCTATTACATATTCTCTTGTCTTGCGCTTACATATACTCTTTTTTTTGCTGGTTCAGGGAGGTTGAAGATTTTGCTCGGAGGTTGAACTCTGACTGGCCTCAAAGGATGCAAGAAATTCGATCTTTGGGTCAAGAAAGGAGGCGGGCACAATTTTCCATTAACGGAAATGATTCTTTAAGAAGATATGCTTGTATGTTCTTGTTCCCCTGTCATTTGTTTTCCTTCTCCTGATTTTACTTATTTTTATTGTTTTATCCTATTTATTTATTTTTTTTGTCTATACTCTTGCCACATGAGTAATCAATTAGACCAAGATATATGTGTATATTTCTTTTCTGTCACTACTATAAGCTGCAAATGCATTGTTATATGTATGGGTGTGTTTAAATCTTCAGACATAATGACACACTTTTCTTTGAGAAGAAGGGTAGAGGCCTAGAGGGTCAATGCTGGGGATCTATCCTGGGTGAGGCTGTGATGTTAACGTACATAATAAATAAAAAATGTTTTGATGTTTATCTTTAGTGTATAGTAGGTTGCTGTAGATGAAAGTTGAATGTCATGCTTTTCCAGACTAGAACTATGTTTACATGGGTGTATGGTGATACATATTATACATGATAATCACTGAAGATAACCTATGCAGTTGTGTTTGTGTCATTTTGTATTCTATGAAGTGAGCATGATTTAGATAATTGCATTTTACCAAGTGAAGAATTTGTTTTGGCCACGCGTCTCAGCAGGGGCAGAGTCGGAACTCCGGTGACTCAAAAGTAAAGAGAAGGAGATTGCGGGGCGTGCCACCTCACGGGCGAGGAAAGGAATACGCTGCGGCCAGACTTCTGAACAAGCGAAGAGGGGGTTACCGGTGCCACCTCACGGATGAGGGATTACAAGTAAGAATTCTTGTCACCTGTGAATCGATACTCACTGCTAGGGTGAGCAGAGCAACAAATAGGGAAAAAAGGCGAATCAGGAGGGAGTCTGAGAACTAAGGCGAAGTGCACTTTAGAACTTAGGGTTTCGAGGATGCTCGAGGATTTGTAACTGTTTTTTGTATGATTGCTTGTGTGTTTTTTTGTATAATTGCTTGTGTCGAGCTCCCTTATATAGCGATCCGCAAGCAATTCGCAGAGACCTAATCACAACCCATTCGGACTCAGCAACTAGAATTCCACAAGGATACGACCAGCTCGCGAGCCGCGCGATCCGTGCAACACGTGTCCAGAACGGACCTCGCCTAGGTCTCGCTCACCGCCCCGCATCATCTCACTGTAGCGTCGTACGCGAACTCGAACATTAAGCGATCCTATCCCGCGGAGTACTACAGTCCATTTCCAACTCTACCTCGCCATGCACTGTAGAATCCTACACAAACTGGAACAAAGGATCCCGCGAGGACATCGAATCCCGCGGGGTATCGGAATCCTTGCAAAACTCCAGCTCGCGTGTTGCCAGACTTCGCCACCCTTCGTGGGATTCGCATTAAAAAAGGGCCACAGGTACTGGCCCAAATGTTATCCAAAACGTACCCCGAGTCTTGGACCAAAACTACCCACTGGGCTCAAACATTGCCCCCTAGGCCTTGAGCTTAATCCACTTCGCAACGGATAAGCGAAAAGGCCTTAATGAGCACTTCACTGGAATCCGCAATTCAAAAGGTGCTGACGTTTCGGCATCGTCGCCTCCCTTCATCATTGCGACTGTTTGAAATTTGAAACGTGCTGACGTTTCGGTCGTCATCGCGTCTCCTCGTTACGGCTACTGATTGAAAAGACGTTACGGTCTGTCTCCTTGATAAACCTCGATGCGGGTCCCCACATCTCACCATCGCTTTCCAACCAAGCTTTTCCCTTTCTTCTGCAACCAACAGAACTTCACCACCGGACTCACTCCGCCCAGAAACAATGGCTCCCAAACCAACTGCTAACGATCCAAACCTTAACCTCACGGCGGCGAGCTCTTGGTCGACCGGCCTCGCTCGCCGTTTTGCCAACAACCCTCCTCAAGGAACACCCATTTATTTCCTTGAAACAGGGGCAGCCCTGCTCGGTCCGACCCCTTCACAACCTCCGTCCGCCGCTGATCTGTACCACTACACCGACTCCGTGCGCCGGCCAATCCTTGCCCAGCGTCGCGAATCGGGAAACTTCGCCTCCTGGTTTCACCAAGCCCGCTCTCATATAAATATCCGGGTCGGGGAATGGCCCAGCGTCACCGCGAAGGACCGGGCATGGTACACGGCTCGCCTCCAGACCGATCAAGCGATCTGGGAAGCAACCGGCATCAACGAAGCCATTACCTTGAGTTTCTCGCTGCCTCTTCATGCTGATCGAGCACCCATTGCTGCCGCGGCCTGCTTATGGAACAGCGCCACCAACACCTTCGATTTCCCCTTCGGGCAAATGAGTATCTCACTGCTGGACATCCTCACCATCATAGGACTGCCGATTCATGCAAAGCCATATACGCCAGGCGACTTTGCATCGACCGAGTTTACACATTCCTGCAATCTGGGGGCCCGCCGCGCCCTGAAAGGCTCGTATGGAGTATGGAGGAAATTCTACATCGGCCATGCAGAACAACACGAAGGAGGTATCGCTTTCCTTGAGTATTGGCTTGATAAATTCATATTCTGTGGCAGTGCTCACAAGCCTACAGGGAAATGGACAAAGCTGGCCGAGACACTCTACAATGGGATCGAAGTAGGGCTAGGGCAGCCCGTACTGGGCGCACTCTACCGGACCCTGCACATGCTGTCCCTAAGACCCTTCCATCTCTCTGCTGGCCCTCTGTGGATCCTGGACTTATGGACGCAGCTGTACTTCCCGCTCTTCCGGCGAGCCCCGCTGGAATTTCTGCCCGAAGACCAACTACTCGGCTTCGCGGTGTGCAAGAACGCTGCGAACCGGACTCCCCTGTCCTTCTTCGCCAGCCTCTCCATCCTGTACAACCAACTCGAACCGCCTCCCACCATAAATATGATGGTTCGCCGGTGTCACCCTGAAGTCTTATCAACAGGCTTCTCCCCTCGCTCTGATTCGGACTCTGACGCCAAGACCGTCTTCATGAGAGCAACCTCATGCTGCGACCTTCAGCTCGCCGAGGATGAACAAGGCTTCGAGCTGTATGCCCCTAACCACTTCGCCAGACAACTTGGCTTCTTTCAAGGGGTCCCCTACCCACTCTTCCATTCGGTGAACAAGTACACCTCCTAGAGGAAGATTGGCGAGTCCGACTGAGTCACCCCGCTGCAGAACATTTTCCCTCTCACTCCTGACTTGCTCGAGATTGAGCCTTCACTGGGCGTTGACCCTGCATATCTCTCTTGGTGGCGATCCTTGTCCGACAACCATTGGGGGTTCCCAGATGATGTTGTCTTTGCTGCCATCTTTTATCCTCTGTACGACACTCTGGGCGAGTCAGACCGCGTCATTCTTGATGCCCAGCGCTACCGGGACGAGAGCAGTTCAAAGGCTGCGACAGGGTCTAGGCTTGCGCTCCCACCAGTTCCTGCTATTCGCCGCTCGACCGGGATCGTCATCCGAGAACGCGATCCCACACCCGAGGTAAACCACCAACTATGTAAATTCCATACCGCCTTTACCACTTCAACAAAATGTTTCCTCCTAACTCTCCTGTCTACCTTTACAGTCTGCACCCCGCCGGAGATCGGTCAGAAGACCTGAGGGTGCCGGAGACAAAGGGAAAGCAGTTGCTCAAGAGGAGCCCGCGGCGGACCATGACGGTGAGACTGCTCCCGTCATTCCCCGGCCAACAAGCGGCGAAAGCTCGCAGAAGCGCCCTGTCGAGGACGAAGAAGAGCTGCTAGAGGATGAACAATATCGGCAAGAGCACGCTTTGGTAGGCGACCTTTCTTCGAACCAAACTCATTAAAGCCAACAAACGATTTGCTAACTTTGTATTTGACAGGTCCGCCGCCGCATCCGACCTCACCTCGCTGTCATTGAAGGAGAGACAGAGATAGTTGAAGTCCCAATCCCGGAACCAAACGTCGGGGATCAGACCACGGTTACCGAGGAAGTCGCCGTGCAACCCCCCTCTCCAACCGACGCTCTAGGCGAAACTGGCCCGCCTCCAGAGCCTACCTCGGCTCCTGCTCAAGATGAAGATCTCGGCCAGACCACCCGGCTTTCTGACTTTGCTGCCCCTTCGGCGGTTCCGCCAAAGGACTTACAACTGGTGCTTGAGCCCTCTCCTCTGCAACCAGACTCAGCGGCCCAGACCACCGAAGAACCGACAGTCCCTACTCGATCTGAGGTCCCAACGCCCGTTCCAGAAATTGAGGCAGTCGCAGAGGTTGAACCAACTACCCCGGCCCCAATGAGAACATCTGGCGAGGCGACTTTGATAGTCGCATATTTGTGCGACTTTTATCATGCTAATTATTCTTATTACTTAGTTATTTTGTGATGTTTTCCTATTTTTAATTAACTTTATTTGTTTTTAGGTGTTTTGAAGTCAAACAAAGAAAAGGAGATAATTGGGCTTAATTAGGATCCCTAATCCTAGTTGGGTTGGTGATGGAAGACATATAGGTTAACTAACCTATTTCTACGTGAAAAAGGGAGGGGAGAAGGAGACGAACAAGGGAGACAAAAAGAAAGGGAGCAGCCGAACCAAAGAGGGAGAAAGAGAAGAAAGAAAGAGAGAAAAAGAGAGAGAAAGAGAAGAAAGAAAGGAGAGGAAAAAGAATTCTTCTTCTCACCCTTATTTCATATTCCATGTATTCTCTGATGTTCTTAATCAAGATTATGTGTAACTAAACTCCTTAGTAGTTAGGGGCTGATCAAAGCCCTAGATATGTCTTCGATTTACAAACCCCAATTGATTTATATAATTTTAGATGAGAATTTCTTCACTGATTGTTCATTGATAATTCTATTACATGTTTCATTGAGTCGACACTTTGATGCATGTTTTAGGGTTTATTATTTTGAATGTGTTTATGACTGACATATCGTTGCATATTCTATGAGAGATAACAAGTTCTTTCCAGGTATTTGTGTGAAGTGATTTCTTGGTAATCTAAGGCTACCGACATTGACCTTAGATTCTTTGTTGCTACTCAAACGTTCTTAGATCTTTATGATTTCAGTTATTTTGGTCTAGATACCGACATTTCATAGATCAATTAATTGGGAATATAGTTAAGTCGATACCGACATTTCACTTAACATGGCAAGTAAGAGAACGTAATACGGTTAATGACCTAACGACATTGGCTTAACTGTGAGTGCATTCATCTTTAGTCATTGACATTGTTTCGGGGTGATTGAAGCGTATCTAGTGGTGGAGAGAAGTTCCTAGCTATTGTTTCTCTCATATTTACATCCATATTCACTTTTTAATATTCTGTTTTCAGCAGTACTTCTGTTTTATCTATTTTGTTCACCAATCAAACCAACTCCGAATACCCTCAAAATTTGTGTGGTAGTCCGCCACTGTGTCTAGTTACTGTGTATTTAATTTCATAATTTTTGGTTGAGTCTAGATTAGCTAATTAATTAGGTTTCTGCTCCTAGGTCGAGTCTGCCAGATTTCTGGTTTACGCGTCTGTTTGTGTTTCTTGTGTGTTTAAGTCTTAGTATCACCAATCCTCTGCGGGTAATGACCCCTATTTGCTGTTTACTACATTGATATAATTGATTTGATAATAGGGTATCTTTGTAGGTGCTTTTGCGCCTATCAGACTTCTTCTTTGGCTACCCGAACCGCTCGTCTTCGGGCCCGGATTACCCCGCCTGCCGATCCAGAGCCCATTCGCCTAGCCCGGGTTTTCTTTCACGAGCTACTGCGCCAAGGTCCCCACATGAATGTATTTGACTTGGTGAGGCGTGTCCGCGAGGCCCATGAAGCTCTGATTTGGCACCTCGCCGGCAGCAACCCTGCTCTAGACCATGTGTTGGAACTCATCGACGCTGTCGAGCTGCAGGCTTGCCGAGTTCAAGATGCCGGTGCCCAGTCGGCTGCTCACGAGAAAGTCCGCCAAGCCTTAGACCATCAGATGGCAGCCCTTTTAGCCGAACTTGAAGACGCTGAGATTCCTGAGGCGTCTTCAGAGAATCCGTGTACTGTTTATGCTCGGCAAGTGGAGGCCCTAGAGGCTCAGATAGCGGAGTTGCAAGCTCAACTTGCTCAAGCTCGCCAGAACTTGGCCCGAGCTGAAGAAGCAGAAACCCGTGTACAGGCCGCGGAAGAGACCCATGAGGCTTTGGACTCGGCTATTGCTGCTGTCGACGAAGCCCAAGCCCAGGCGGATGTTGAAGAGTTGGCCTTAGAAGGTCTTCTCATAGATTTGTATAGGGCTTCTAGGCGGGTTTAGACTTGATCAGCGCTTTGCCCCCTTTGTATGAACCTTTATAATAATATTAACATTAAATCAAATCTTTCCCGCTCTTTGTCGAATCTTGTGTAAGAACTGCCTTCTCAGGAAAAAATCTTCTTCCGAGATTCGGCGGGGGTTTCCAATGTAACTATTCGCTTGGAACGTGGGCAGTCATCATGGAATAACGCGTCCGACCTTATCTCCAAAGCTCATATTTCGGAGCAAATCGCTGCAAAATAAACGCTTGGCCGGGCCGAAGTACCAGTTAAGTCTTTGCCCCCTTGCCATGGGCTCTTATACCCTTCTGTATATCCTCTTGTCCCTGCTTAAAGCAAAGCCCCCACCTCTTATTTCCACTCTTCGTTCCCTCTGAGTCTGAAAATCTACTCTCAGGCCGGGAGTGATTCTGAAAATCTACTCTCAGGTCAAGCCTTTGTTTGGACAAACTAATGGTTGGGTACCTTCTGCCTTGCATCAACTGTTCTGTCCAAACGTGAGGTTCTCGAGGCTTCGCATCCGCTTGCGCTTCAGGTTCTGGTCAGTGCCCTTCAAGCACCTTCGAGGCATGACCGGTAGCATGAGGAACCCTGGTCCAGTGGGCCTCTAGCTTCCCAACACTTTGTCTTAGGTCCAGGCCGGTGTCAAGGCTCGTGCTGGTCTATGGAAGCGGGGCGTTTGCCGACTTTAAACGAAGGATGCGGCGGCAGTCTCTTCTTCAACCCTGCAAGATATACGGGTTGAGGCTTCCAATATCTGCATATCTATGCTTCTGAATGTAAACATAGTCTAATTTCACCCTTTCTGTCAATGTAGTTGCTTCGGCCGCAAAGCCGATGTTCGAAACTTGTATTGAAACAACGCCAAAAAGGCAAAATAAATGAATTTACTGTTTTTTAGGGCCTCTGGAATAGGCCCCAATCTTGTACTGGCCTTTGCGTTTAGACTTTGCACGTTTACAGAAAATGAAGAAAAGCAGAGTTATCCTTATTTAGGGCCTCTGGAATAGGCCCCAATCTTATACTGGCCTTTTTAGGCTGGTATGTTACAACGTACTCTATCAGTCTTCTATCCCGGATTGCCCCCTAGTGTTAGGCGGCGGAGCGAGAACGCGATGGCGCGTAACACTATTGACATTAGTGACGGGGTCTGGGGGAGGTGGAGGATCCTCGCGTTCCCAAACTCCAGCAATGTGGCGCTTGAGGAAACGGCCATTAATAGGATTGCGATGGATGGTGCCGTCCAAGTCGCGCAGGTGGTATGCTCCCTTGGGGAGTATACAATGAATAATAAAGGGGCCTTCCCATCGAGCGGACCACTTGCCCCGACCGTCGGTTTTTTCCCCAAGTGGGAGTACCGCGCGTCACACCTTTTGGCCCTCGGCATAGTTCCGTCCGTGCGTGACTTTATCGTACGAACGCGCGATGCGTTGTTTCTCGAGGATGAGATTGTTGAAAGCGGCGACGCGGTGCTCGTCGAGATCTTCAAGCTCCTGCCACATAGCTTGGACGTAATCCTCGCCAAGTAGTTGATGTTGTTCCTGAACGCGGAGTGAAGCTATATTGATCTCGAGGGGAAGGACGGCATCATGACCGTACATGAGAGCATACGGGGTAGTATCCGTCGGGCCGCGCTTTGAAGTGCGGTAAGCCCACAAGGTGTGGTAGAGTTCCTCATGCCAGACACGCGGGTTCAACTCCAACATCTTGCGGAGGATACCGAGGATAACCTTATTACTAGCCTCTGCCTGGCCGTTGGACTGTGCATAATATGGCGTAGAGTGGAGAAGCTTGATGCCGTAGTCGTTTAAGTACTTAACAACTAAATCAGCCATGAAAGCTGCCCCCCTATCCGTAACGATGCACTCCGGGATACCAAAGCGGGAGATGATATTGCGGAAAATAAAGTTGCGCACCGAGTTGGCGGAGGCAACCTTGAGTGGTTCGGCCTCGACCCATTTGGTAAAGAAATCGGTGGCGACGATAATGAACTTATACTGCTCAGAAGAATGGGGATGAATGATGCCAACGAAATCTATCGCCCAACCGCGACCCGGCCAAGGTTTAATGATAAGCTGCAACGGGATGTTGGGAATATGTTGCACTGGTCCGTGAGCCTGGCAGTCTTGGCAACCTTTGGCGAAGGCAATACAGTCTTTCAGAATGGTTGGCCAGTAGTACCCATGGCGACGGATTAACCAACGCATTTTTGGCCCGGCCTGGTGCGAACCGCAAACTCCACAATGTACTTCGCGCATGACACGTTTAGCTTCGTTCCCATACACGCAGCGGAAGTCGTTTCCGTCTTCCCCACGCCGCCGGAGTTCGCCATTGCGTAAAACAAAGTTTAAGGCGAGGAAACGTATCTGCCTGGAGTGAGCGGCGTCGTTGGGGTTCTGGAGGTAGGCGATAAATGGTAGCCGCCAATCCTCGTTGATAAGGTCCAAGGCCGCAACTTCGGGGGTGGCGGCCTGAAACTGCCCCCTAGCGATGAAAGAGGGAAGAGTACGGCGCTCGACCCTGAGCAAACGCTCGCGCACGCCGTCGCGCAGGCTGAGGCCGGATGCTACCTGGGCGAGCTCGTTGGCGGCGAAGTTGAACTCACGTGGTATGTGCTCGATGTAGACGTCGTCGAATCGATCCAACACCTCAAATGCCTTGCGCAGGTATGGTTCAATTGACGAGCTTAAGCACTTGAACTTTTCCACCAGCTGGTTAACGACTAACAAAGAATCGCCAAAGATCTAAACCTCGCGGACTCCTAAATCCAACAAAATCTCTAGTCCGATGATCAGCGCCTCGTACTCAGCCTGGTTGTTGGTACATTTGAAATCGAGCTGGAACGAGTAGGAGAAGCGATCTCCAGCGGGATTGGCTATGGCTATCCCAGCTTCGGCTGCAGTATCAGTCCGTGAACCATCAAAGTACAGGGTCCATGGAGCGAGTGCCACAGCAGCAAAGTCCAACTCGCGAAACGCCGTGAGCTTTGAGGGTGGGTGATGAGCGAGAAAGTCTGCTATTGCCTGTCCTTTTACTGCCTTTTGCGGAACATATTGCAACGAGAATTCGGACATGGCTAAGATCCACTTGCCGATGCGTCCCCGTAAGATAGGGCGAGAGAGCATATATTTGACCAGGTCGGATTGAGCGATCACAACCGTGGTAAAGGCAAGCATGTATTGGCGCAGCTTTCACCCTGCAAAATATAGGGCAAGACACAACTTCTCCATAGGTGAGTATCGTGTCTACACTCAGTTAACACCCTGCTAAGGTAATAGACAGCGTGTTCTACCCCGTTCACATCGTCTTGGGCCAGGAGTCCGCCGATGGACAAGTCGGCAGCGGCGATATAAAGTTTAAGCGGGGTACCGTCGCGAGGTGGGATCAGGACTGGTGGGTTCGTAAGGTAGTCCTTGATCCGATCGAAGGCCTGTTGATGTTGTGGTTCCCAGACGAACTCGGTTGCCCCCTGGAGCTTGAGGAGGGGTGAAAAAGGCTGGACCTTCCCTGCCGCATTGGATATGAAACGGCGGAGAAAGTTGATTCGCCCAAGCAGCTGTTGAAGCTCCTTCTTTGTGTTGGGGGGTGAAGCGGTGATTACCGCCTGTGCCTTGTCCTTTGGGATTTCAATGTCTCTTTGATGCACTAGGAACCAAGGAAATCGCCGGCCTCCGCGAAGAAAACACACTTGGCGGGGTTCATCTTCAGGTTATGTTGGCGCATCCGTGTAAACACCTGCCGCAGGTCTTCAACGTGGGTTGCCCGTGTTTTGGTTTTGACTACCACATCATCAATGTATACTTCGATCAACTTCCCCAAGATGTCATGAAAGATGAGGTTCATGACGCGCTGGTACGTTGCCCCCGCGTTTTTAAGTCCGAAAGGCATGACAACATACTCGAATGCGCCGACAAAACCAGGGCAGCGGAAGGCGGTCTTGTGTCGATCTTCCTCAGCGACGGGAATCTGATGGTATCCGGCCGTTCCATCCATAAAGGATAACACCTTGTGCCCCGCGGCGGCATCAATAAGTAGGTCAGCCACAGACATGGGGTATATATCCTTCGGTGTTGCGTTGTTTAGGTCGCGGTAATCAACACAGACGCACATCTTGCCATTTTTCTTGGGGACGTGGACAACATTGGACAGCCACTCGTTATACTTTGCCACGCGAATGATGCCCGATCGGTGCATGCTTTCGATCTCTTCCTTGACTACGATTTGAGTCTCAGTTCGCATGAATCGGCCGTCCTGCCGTACTGGACGTCGGTCGGGATAAGTTGGTAACCGGTGGCAGACCAAGTCCGGGGACAAGCCGGGCATGTCTTCGTATTTGTCGGCGAAGCAATCCCTGTACTCGCATAATAGGGCAAGAAGGGTTTCCTTTTCGTCCTCCGCCAACTTGGCACTGATAGAAATAAGTAAGGGTTTTTCTGCAGTCCCTACGTCAACTTGTGAAATGGGGTCGCGGACTTGAGGTGGTGTGTCGTCCAAGGCGG
>NC_020497.1:4972670-4983760 GCF_000184155.1 Fragaria vesca subsp. vesca
GAACGGGGTGTGGGATCCGCGATGGTGTGAGGACGTTGCAAATCGTCCTTCGCCTGGGTAAGTCCCCATCGCGTTAGATTGGAGGCCGTTATTCCATATGGGCGGCCCTTGTTATCGACGCCTTGAACATCCAACGGACCCATGTCTGTAGTATAATATCGGGCATCGTTGAAGTTGGCGGAGATGGAGAATGGCCGCGGGTCGGCTTTGATGATGACCGCTTCACGGTTCTCGGCGTCCCAAATCATGAGTTCTTGGTGCATGGAGGAAGGCACGCAAAAACTTTTGTGGATCCAATCTCAGCCAAGAATCATGCTGTAAGAGGAAGCGCATTCGGCGACGAAAAAGGTGTAAACCCGTGATGCCGGCCCGACCTTGACCCGTAGAAATAGCAAGCCTAGGGTTCTGGACACTTGCCCGGTGAAGTTCTTGACTGTTAAGGACATGGTTTGGATCATCGAGCGCGGGATGTCTAGGAGTCCCATGGTACGGGTTGTGACAACATTGACCGCGGCACCGGTGTCGACCATGACCTTGTTGATCATTTTTCTTTCGACTTCGGCCGTGATATACAGTGGCCGTATGTGAGTGGCCATGTCCAAAGTTGGTGTGGAGAAGGTTAGAGTTTGCTTATGTTTGATGCTGCTCGTAATTTCCACCTGTGGGGCGTCATCAGCTTATGCCAGAACTGGGCCCATTTCGCTGCTGCATGGCGGGGGTATGCTACTGACATCCTCGCTGCTGACGGGAATATCCGCCGCACTGCAGGTTGTGTTCGGTGGGAGAGCGTATCTTTCTGAAATGAAGAACACCATCCCAACTTGAAAGGAGAATTGTTCAGGAACTGGGACCAAGGGAGTGTCAATGATTCCGTGTTCCCCTTCGAGCACCGCGAAAGCGTCTGCTTCGCGGCTAAACCCTTCATCAGCACCCCATCCTGAGACCTCTATCATATTACAGGTGAATGATTCTGCCTGCTCTTCGTCCCGGCTTTCCTCTAGGTTAAGTCGAGGTTCTGAATGTGCCTCGTCGTCTTCTGAATTCTCGCGGAAACGCTAGGCCATTTGTTGGGCGAGGTTAGGACTGGAGGGCGCCTGTGCGGCTATTGGTGGCTCTTGAGCCTCGGGTTGCCGCGAACGCCATACTGACTTGGTTGAAGGCTGATGGTCCTTGGCTGGTTGTTTGTCTGTTGCCAAAGGAGCCTTATCGTTGTCTTCTTTTTTCAACCGTTGTAGGGCGGATACTCGGGGAACCATCCGAGTCTCGGGCTCCGGGGTAGACCGTGCCCGAGGTTGGTGTGGTGGTGGTGGTTCCCTTCTGATATTGGCCTCCGAATTTTGACGTTCCCGTTGCCGTGAGGGCTGAGACAGTTCGCGTTTGGGCTCTGGGTCCGGGGTCGTGAACAGCTTACGTCTAGGACCGGTAGGCGGAACCCTTCTCAGCTCGGGCTCCGGTGACGGCCTGTGCCTGGGAGCTTGGTGATCCCTTCTCTTTTCAGGCTCTGGTGACGGTTTGGGCCTAGCAAGTTGTGGATCCCTTCTTCTTTCAGGTTCTGGTGATGGCCTGCGCCTGGAAGGCTGTGGATCCCTTCTTCTTTCAGGTTCTGGTGATGGCTTGCGCCTGGAAGGTTGTGGATCCTGCTTTGGTGGAACCGCGAGTCGGCAAAAGACGTTTGCTTTGGGTGCAGGCTCGTCGCTGAACTGCTCGCAAATCCTTGGGGAATTAATATTTTACTGGATAGTAATTGTCTATGTGAATATTAGTTAAATTCATGGTCCACATCACACTGGCGAGCCCGAATAATATTGGGTTTAGAGGCGGGCTACCTCGCCTGCAATATCATGCGAGCTGGATGTAGGGCTTGATTGCACAAAGGCCTTCACATATAAGGAGGACTGAAATTATGAGGCGAGCTGAGGAGTTCGCACGTATCAAAACAGCAACATCGCTTGCTTGGCGTGCCCGAATAATATTTCGTGCCACGACTTGAGCTCCTTGCTTGAAGCATCTCGCCATCAACCTAGCAGCCTCGCCCCGACTTCATGGATTGGCGTGACCTCGCCACTGTTTAATGAGGAAAGCATCTCGATGGTATCTTGAAGAGCATCTCGACGCCGGCTCGGGGGCACCTCACCACTGAATGCTTGTTTAATTAAAGGTGAAGGCATCAATGTCTTAGCCTTGGTTGAATAAAGCAGAAGGGAAAGATGACTAGTTGGTATTGTACGTGCATGGCAAGGGTTCTTATCCCATGCAATAATTATCCAATAGTCAAGCATATCCAGACGGGTAGTATCTCACGTCTATCTCCGTGAGGAACTCAAACCCCATGCAATAATTATCCAATAGTCAAGCATATCCAGACGGGTAGTATCTCACGTCTATCTCCGTGAGGAACTCAAACCCCTACAATACCTCAATTGGATTAGGAAACAACATCCAGTAGCACACGTCCAAGTCACCATGAGGTGTTCTAACTCAACTCTTCTAGAAAGAGGCAGTTAGTTACTTCGCCGGGGTACCAAGCAAGTGATTACTATTGCCTACGATACGATATTATCGTTGAAGACTTCTACAAGTCTTTGACATGCTTTGGGCCAATTCATGTGGCCCTAAATAACTCTATATAAAAGAGTTCGAGGATCTGGTTGACTCTCTACAAAAAAACACACAAGCAATCATACAAAAAACAATTACAAATCCTCGAGCATCCTCGAAACCCTAAGTTCTAAAATGCACTTCACCTTAGTTCTCAGACTCCCTCCTGATTCGCCTTTTTTCCCTATTTGTTGCTCTGCTCACCCTAGCAGTGAGTATCGATTCACAGGTGACAAAAGATCTTACTTGTAATCCCTCATCCGTGAGGTGGCACCGGTAACCCCCTCTTCGCTTGTTCAGAAGTCTGGCCGCAGCGCATTCCTTTCCTCGCCCGCGAGGTGGCACGCCCGTAATCTCCTTCTCTTTACTTTTGAGTCACCGGAGTTCCGACTCTGCCCCTGCTGAGACACGTGGCCAAAACAGAATTTATATTGGTAATGCCTTTTTTGACCTTGAAAGAGGGAGTTGGATTTCGGCCTTGAATAATTTGTTCACCCAAAAAGATTGGCACAAGTTCTCTTCCAGAGTGTGTATCTAATTGCTCAAAGTCAAATACTCATTGCGTATCATATTATGCATTGCTCATTTGTTTCCCTTGTTATATACCGGAGCGAATCCATTGTGGAAATGATTCTTACGACATGATTATCCCTCTGTCCGCCAATGGCCGGAACAATTTTGACCAAATGCTAACAGTCTTTTAAGAGTTACTATCATTTACTTGGATCCAAAATGTGAATTTCTTTTTTCTTGTTGTTTTCTAGAATTCAATTCATTTTTCTTTTGTTGGCTCAACTAGGACACAGTTTTCAGGGGAAACTTTTGTACTTGTATCTTGAACAAATAAATTATCACAGTAATTTGTTGTCATGAGCTAAATTTTGCTCGGTTATCACAAGCTTGTATGAGATCACAGTAGTTTCTACTCGCTTTCAAAGGAATAATGAATATATGTCATTTATCTTTGCAATTTTGGCTCTCAACAATTACAGCTTGTGAGCTTTAGTATATGTTTGTAATGCCCCAGTTTGTAATATATGTCATTTAGCAAAGTTGGTATATATTTCAGTTATGAAAGTTGGACTGCCAGTACTAGTTTCAAGCAAGTAAAGAAATATTATTCCGGTTTGCAATAGGTAATATAATGACTATCTCTCAATTGTATCAGCACCAGTATATATCTGTTCTAGCAAATGTATTTACTTTGTTCTGCGGCACTCTCCCTCCTTCCGTTTATAACCTCTCTGATGTTGTCACCCTTTACATTGAACAAAGCCCGAATTGAGGGCCAGTGAGTTTTCCCTTGAATTGGGAAATACCTTGTCAATATGTTTCATCTTGTTCACAAACGACTTCAATAGTTCCCTCCTTCAAGTCATGCGAGCCCGTCCTTTACGTTCAACAGACTTGTTGTCTTGGAAAACAAGAGTCATCTATGGTTGGAAGCGACTCAAGTCAAGTCTTCTTTTGGAAGAATGCAATGCGTCAATCAACAGTGGTTCTCAATCCCATTTCAGTACTTGTTGATCACACATTCTTAATCTCACTATCCTATAAGTCAGATCGTCATGCCTCACGTAAGACGACCTATTTCGCAACCAAACACCACCCATATTTATCTCAGTCTCTTTAGTCCAAAGAATGGAGGGAGTTTTGGTTATGAAATTGGTTTTGATATCCTCATTATTAGTTTTGAACTGTTGTAGCTCCATGCAACTGAACCATCCGAGAGTACTCCAGGGGAATGAGACAGACAGGCAGGCACTGCTAGCAATCAAAGATCAAATACAACAAGATCCAAACCAAATCACAAGCTCATGGAATGAAACGCTTCACTTTTGCCTGTGGCACGGCGTCACCTGCAGTCAACGACATCGCCAAAGGGTGACGAAGCTGGAGCTTAGCTCTCTGGAGTTGGTGGGATCGATATCACCTCACGTAGGAAATCTAAGCTTCTTAAGAGTGCTAGATCTCGAGAACAACAGCTTCACTCATCAAATCCCTCCTCAAATCGGGAATTTGCGTAGACTGCAGGTATTGTATCTAAACAATAACTCACTTACTGGCACCGTTCCTCCCAACATATCCAATTGCTTTCAACTCATCTTTCTCGATCTTGGTGTAAACAATATGGTGGGTAAAATTCCTCCCCAACTCAGTTCCTTGTCAAAGCTTCAGACTTTCGTTTTGCCATACAACAATTTAACAGGAGAGATCCCATCATCTTTAGGCAACATTTCTTCTCTCGAGTCATTTATTCTAATTGCCAATAACTTAGAAGGAAATGTCCCTAGCTCTCTATGCCAGTGGACAAAATTAACAATGTTCTCTTTCGCCGAAAATAGGTTGTCTGGTATCATCCCTTCTTGCTTTTATAATCTCTCTGGTATTGTTATATTCGATGTAACACAAAATCAACTTGGAGGAAGTCTTCCATCAAATTTGAGCCATGGTTTCCCAAAACTTCAATTCTTTTCCATTGCCTTAAACCAATTTACTGGGGCCATCCCTTCGTCAATATCCAGTGCAACAAATCTTGGGTCGTTTCAATGTACATTTAACAACCTCAGTGGACAGGTGCCAAATTTACAGAATCTTCATAACCTTGAAACATTCATTATCGAGGATAATAATCTTGGAATTGGTAAACATGGTGACTTGAGTTTTGTCTCAGACTTGATCAATGCCACACGGCTGACTATGTTGGTTTTCGGCAACAACCAATTTGGAGGAACGCTTCCCACATCAATATCCAATCTCTCAACCAATCTCCGGTGGCTTTTAATTGGAGGAAACTATCTGCACGGAAGCATTCCAACCGGGTTAGTGAATCTTGTGAACCTGCAACTACTGCGTATGGAGGAAAACAACTTCAGAGGTAGCATCCCCACAGATATCGGGAAAATTTCAAGCCTTGGCGATATTGAACTTAGCAGCAACAAATTTTCCGGGAGCATTCCATCTTCTCTTGGAAATATAACAATGTTAAACTCCCTTTGGTTGTATGAAAATAATCTCAATGGGAGCATCCCTTCAAGCCTAGGAGAATGTAACGGGTTGGAAGTGTTAGATCTTTCTCAAAATAACTTAGATGGCAAAATACCTCAACATTTACTTAATGGTCTCCTCTCTTTATCAATTTCTTTAAACTTGTCAACAAACCGCCTTATTGGTTCCCTTCCCGTTGAGATTGGAAAGTTGAAGGCTCTAGGTAAGCTAGACATTTCTAACAATATGTTATCGGGAGAACTCCCTATTAGCCTTGGTAGTTGTCAGAGTTTAGAAGTCCTACACTTGCAAGGCAACTTCTTCAGCGGGCTCATCCCTTCATCTATGCAGGATTTGAAAGGGATACGAGATTTAGACCTTTCTCGCAATAATTTCACAGGAGGTATTCCACAGTTTTTCGAGGGCTTCCACTTGGAGAATATCAACCTATCCTACAATCAGTTTTGGGGAGCAGTGCCAACTGGTGGTATTTTCAAGAATGCAAGTGCGACTGCAGTTGCTGGAAACTCTAGGCTATGCGGCGGTGTTGCTAATCTTCGACTTCCTGTGTGCAAACCTAACGAATCAAAAAGAGGAGCGTTGTCTCGCAGAATGAAACTGTTGATTTCTTTAGTTTCTGGGTGCAGTCTCTTGGGACTGGCTGTGGTGTTGTCACTTTTTCTTCTTGGTAAGAAAAGGAAAGAAGCTAAATTAAGCACTCTTGGGAACTCTGTTTTGCAAGTTTCATATGCTACACTCCTTAAAGCTACCGATGGTTTTTCTTCAGCTAATTTGATTGGTTTGGGTGCTTTTGGCTCTGTCTACAAAGGAATTCTTGCTGAAGATAGAGTTGTTGTTGCTGTGAAGGTGTTTAACATGTTACATCGGGGAGCTTCTAAGAGTTTCATCTCTGAATGTGAGGCGTTGCGAAACATTAGACATCGAAATCTGGTCAAGATAGTAACTGCATGCTCAAGTATTGATTTCAATGGCAATGATTTTAAGGCTCTTGTTTATGAATTCATGGAAAATGGGAGCTTAGAGGACTGGTTGCATCCTTCTTTTGAGAATGAAGAGGTGACAGAAGCACCTAAACTTTTAAGTCTTGTTCAGAGGCTCAACATTGCCATTGATGTTGCTTCTGCATTGGAATATCTTCACAACCATTGCGAAACACCGATAGTTCACTGTGATCTCAAGCCAAGTAATGTCCTGTTAGACAAAGAGTTGACTGGACATGTTTCTGATTTTGGGTTGGCAAGGTTTCTCACAGAGTCAACCGTAAGTGTTTCTGGAAATCAATCAAGCTCCATTGGAATTAGAGGATCGGTTGGTTATGCTGCTCCAGGTAACTTTTCTCATTTTCTTCACATCTATCTCTCGCACAAATGCTATCTTATTATAAGTGCAGTTTTAGTAACAAATGTCTATCACATTGTTCAAATTGTAGAGTATGGCATGGGAAGTGGAGTGTCAACATATGGGGATGTTTACAGCTTTGGTATACTCTTGTTAGAAATGTTTACAGGGAAGAGACCGACTGATCACATGTTCAGTGACGGCTTGAATCTTCATAATTATGTGAAGACAGCTCTCCCTGAACGTGTTTTGGAGATTTCAGAATCAGTACTAGTTTTTCAAGAAGGCAACTCCAATGTTGATGAAGCTCACAGCCAATTGAGTGCACAGAAAATTGAAGAGTGTTTGACTTTGATACTTGGAATTGGAATTGCCTGTTCTGCTGAATCCTCAACAAGCCGAAAGGATATCAGTGATGCTGCATCCGAACTGCACACAATCAGGGGCAATCTTCTCGGCTAGAATCTTCTATATATAATACTACTGATTTGTGAAAGCTTTTATATGTGTTGTATTCTTGTTGTGTTTTATATATTCTCAATAAGCGGTATATGCAGAGTCCAATTGATGCGCTTTGTTACTACTATGTCTTGTAGATAGTGTGTAATTGTGTTTTTGATGTCTTGAGAATAAAAATAGTAACATCTTGTATAAGTTTATTATACATCCCAGGTCTGAAACTCATGATCCCTCTAGGATCAGTGAAGAGGGTAATGTACTTCAAACTGTCAGTTTGATAAGAGTTCATACTTTATCCCAATTTCGGTTATCTTTTAATCTAATCCCCAGCATCATCTGAAATCACTTCCTTTTCTTTCTTTCTTTTTTTTTAGAACAGGCAAACTTTATATCAGACGACTTGAAGCATCTTCCTTCAAACTGTCTCCCAATGTAATTGATCAAGTTTATCAGTATACGTTAACTAGAAGATATTAAAGACTCGTTAAATTGATTTGCTTGTCATACCTTAATTTTCTGGAAGTTAGAACGCATCATGTGTTGCAGCACCGGGTAATTTTTCTTATATGCTTTAGACTTTACTTTTTCCTTGTTTTAGCATATATAACATACTTCAAAATAGCTAATTGATTTATGAACATAGTAGTACTAGTGACAAGTATTTGTGATGTTGTCTGAACTGTAGAGTATGGTATGGGAAGTGAGGTATCCACATACGGGGATGTCTACAGCTTTGGCGTTCTCTTGTTAGAAATGTTTACAGGAAAGAGACCCACTGATCACATGTTGAGTGACGGCTTGAATCTTCATAATTATGTGAAGGCATCACTTCCTAAATGTGTTTCAGAGATTTCAAAATCACTACTTCAGGAAGGCGGCACCAATGTCACTAAAACTCACATGCATAGCCTATTGAGTATGAGAGCAGCTAAAACTGAAGAGTGCTTGACTGTGATACTTGGTATAGGAATTGCTTGTTCTGTTGAATCCCCAACAAACAGAACGGACATCAGTGATGTTGCATCTGAATTGCAATCTATTAGGCGGAGTCTTCTTGGCTAGAACCTTTCAAATTTGTAATGTTTTGTGATGGCTGATAAATTGTATGTTGTGTGGTTCTTGTATTATGTTCTGTACTGTTTTGAAAAACAACTTCACTACTAGTACTCGTACTAGTTGCAACTCTCCACAGTTCAAGATGCCATTTGGATAACACAGTTTTCATAATGTCTAGATTATGAACAAGTCTTGTCTTGTAAATACAAATCAGTAAATACAATTATAAGAGAAATTCAGTACATGTGGTTGAACAAAACAGAGGAAAGCAGAGGAGAACAGAGACCTTAGAGCAGAGAACCAACATTGTTATTCCAGGATTCCTTGGGAATAACAAAGTTGAACGATTTATACCGAAAGTGGACAATTTTGATAATTACTACTTATGCAATGATAATTTAGATATTTTCCTTTTTGCTCTTAATAAACACTAACAAGATCGAAACCACTAGGTAATCAATATATCAAAAGTAGATGATATATAAACACGAAATTAACAAGGTAAACAGAAAAGGCCGGAGAGCTTAGATAAGGTTGGACTACGTCTAAGGTCTCCCACCTTGGATAAGAATAGTCACCCTCTTGTGTGTCATTTTCTTCTCCACAGTATGCAATATTGCATGCTGATTTATATTGGTGGTGCTTACTGATTTTGGTGCTTAATCATGACATATACCACAAATTGTCTATCTTTACATGAAATATGACTGCACTACTAGCTAGTACTTGTACTAGTTGCAAATACGAAGTAAGTCGTCAGTGGATGTCCTTATCATCTCTTCTAAGTCTTGCAAGTTATTTGCTAAGTTCTGCTAGCTAGTGGTCTTGGTGCTGCTTCTGCACATATGATTGATATTTTACTTTGATAGAAGTCATAGAACTGCAATAGAGTTGTAAGAAGAGAAACAAGTCAGTCGCGTTTGGTAAACCGCACCATGCCATTAGTCCCTAGTGGAAAGAAAGTGATCAAAGAAATCTATCGCCCGAGAGCAATAACTAAGTCGACCAAAGTGTGTATTAGACTAACAGCAGTTGTCTTTGAAAACAAGAGTTGGAACTTTGAATGAAGAGTTTTGGCATAGCTTTGCAATGTTTTGGCTCTATCAGTCAGAATTTTTGGGTGTCATAGCTTTAGCTGATTTAAATTGAACATATCACTTCCATTTTCTCATATCTCGGTACTGTAAGTCGCTTCATTTACTGGTACTAGTTGCAAGCACTAATTAAGCAAGTCGTCAGTGGTTGACCTTACCATATATTCCGAGTCTTTCTAAGCCATAATAAGTTCTGCACTTCTGCTATTAGTCATGGTGTTTCTTTTCTTCCCTTTTGTTCCATATTCAGTCGTCTTCGGAGAATAGCACCATGCCACTGGTCAGTAGTGGAAAGCAGATAATCGAACAAAGTCAGTCGTCTCAACAATAACTCAACTAAAGAGTGCTCATCTTTGATCATCCAGATATGATCAAGATGAGCACTCTCAAATGATCGAAAACAAACCCTTTCTTTGGTTCTAAAATTAATTAATAAATAAATCCAGATGGAGGTTTTGATGGACTGTACTAACAACAGTTGCCTTTTGAAAAAAGAAAGAGGAGTTGGTTGTGCATCGTCCTTTGATCGTATCCTACAAATTAGTTTGTTATGCGTCAAATGGAACTCACCAATTTCACAGCGACTGATCTCCTTTTATTTGGTAATACACAGACAAAAAAAATTATCAAAACGAGGATTTTGGTTGTGAAATTGGTTTTTATACACTCAGTTCTCACTGCAACGTTCATTAGTTGCTCCTCCATGCAACTAAACCATCCCTTAATCACGAAACTGGGAGGGAATGAGTCGACAGATAGGCAGGCACTGCTAGCAATCAAAGATCAGATACAACCAATGGTCTAAATGGCACTAGGCGCTAGGTGGACGGCGACCCAACAGCCTAAGCGGGGATTAGACGATTTACTTTTTTCACATTTAATTAATAAATATAATATTTAAAATTAGTAAAATATGAATAAATATAAATTTTATGACATGACCTTATCTAAAAATGAGCAACCCCACCTGTAAATTTACAAACAAATATGATTTCAAATTCAAAGCACCATTGAGGGTTTAGGGTTTAGGGTTTAAAGATATCTCAATCTCCGATATTGTATTTGACGCCCCAGAATACATAGTATCCGCCATTTCCTAATAAGAAACAAGCCAACTCTAATCACATTTTAAGTAGTTGTAACAATTAACAACAATAGTTCCTTACATTGCAGATTTGCAGCCATGTATAAGTTTATTGTTTAGTATCTATCTATGATCTTAAAACTTAAAAGACATAAGATCTACGCATGTATAACAAGAACCTACGCATGTTACAAGTTTACAATAGCATATGTTAACTATTGGTGTTTTTTTGTATTAATGGCATTCTAAATGCCATAGTAGTGTTGAGTTGCTCCGCATCAGAAATCCTTTAAATTTCATGATGTAAAATTGATACCAAGTCAGAAGGTCTATATGAACAAGAACTTCCTATGTTTTTTCTTGTCAAATAGCATGTCAAGAGAGTGTGCCATGATGGAACGAGAGAGAGAGAGAGAGAGAGAGAGAGAGAGAGAGAGAGAGAGAGTAGAGTG
>NC_020497.1:4983780-4991988 GCF_000184155.1 Fragaria vesca subsp. vesca
GAGAGAGAGAGAGAGTCAATGGCGAGGTCGCTGACCAGAGGAGAACGGTGAGGTCTCTGACCGGAGGAGAATGGCGAGGTCGCTAACCGGAGGAGATCGGCGAGGTGTCTCAGTTTGGGAGAAGCAAAACGGCTAGATCGCTGAGTTTGGGAGAGGAGAAATCGATTTGGGAATTAGGTTAAGTGCGTATTGTGGGTTAAGCGCCTGTTTTATTGGTTTTTTTTTTTTGAAAGCGCCTTGTTCGCCTAATCCCGCCTTGTTCACGACCGGCTCGGACGCGCCTGCTTCGCCTAGGCTGTCCCAAGGTGGCTGGCCGCCTCGATCACTTGAACACCTACGTGAAAATTCGGGCGGTTGAGCTCCGCCTACAGCCTAGGTGGCGCCTTTTAGAACCTTCTTACAACACGATCCGAACCGCGTGACAAGCTCATGGAATGAAACCCTTCACTTATGCATGTGGCACAGCGTCACCTGCAGTCGACGACATCGCCAAAGGGTGACAAAGCTGGAGCTCGACTCTCTGAGAGTTGATGGGTTCCATATCTCCACACATAGGAAATCTAAGCTTCTTAAGAGTGATAAATCTCCGAAACAATAGCTTCACTCATCAAATCCCTCCTCAAATTGGGTATTTGCGTAGATTGCAGGTATTGCGTCTAAACAATAACTCACTTACTGGCACCATTCCTACCAATATATCGAATTGCTTCCAACTCATCACTCTCCATCTTGGTAGAAACAATCTCGTGGGTCAAATTCCTCCCCAACTCAGTTCCTTGTCCAAGCTTCATATTCTAGTTATCCAATTCAATAATTTAAGAGGAGAGATCCCTCCTTCTTTGGGGAACCTTTCTCTTATCGAGACATTTTCTGTTAGTGCTAATAACATAGAAGGAAGTATTCCTAGTTCTCTATGCCAGTTGAAAACATTATCAATTTTCAATTTGGGCATGAATAGGTTGTCTAGTATGAGAAATTTTTAAATGCTACGGGAGGACCACGTGGTAGTCTGACGTGGTCCTACGTTCCAATCAAATTTAGACATGTGGATTTTTTACAACTAAAATATAAACAAATATTTTCTATTTTTTGTTAAATGACATTCATGAGTATTTAGCAAGTTCAAACTAGGGTCTAGGGTATAGGGTTTAAAGTTTAGGGTTAGGGTTTAGGGTATAGGGTTTAGGGTTTAGGGTTTAGGGCTTAGGGTTTAGTATTAAAAAAACAACAAAAAACCTAAAATGGTATGTGACAAAATAGCTGAAATAATTTTTCGTGAAGAAAATCTACATGTGTAAATTTGATTGGAAAGTAGGACCACGTCAAACTGTCACGTGGTCCTCCCGTAGCACTGAAAAATTTCTCAGTATCATCCCCTCTTGCATTTATAATCTCTCTAGTATTGTTATTTTTGAGGTAATACTAAACCAATTTCAAGGAAGCCTTCCAAAAAATTTGGGCAATGCTTTCCCCAACCTTGAATTTCTTTCCATTTCCTACAATCAATTTACTGGGGCCATCCCTTGGTCGATATCCAATGCAACAAATCTTGCGTGGCTTCAATGTATTGAAAATAAACTCACAGGACAAGTGCCAAACTTACGAAATCTTTACAACCTTGAGTTTTTCACTGTGAGTGCTAATAATCTTGGAAGTGGTAGACATGGTGACTTGAGTTTTGTCTCAGAGTTGATCAATGCCACACAGCTGACTCTGTTGGAGTTCAGCTACAACAAATTTGGAGGAGCATTTCCCACATCAATATTCAATCTCTCAACCAATCTACTGAGTCTTGCAATTGGAGGAAACTATCTGCACGGAAGCATCCCAACTGGTTTAGGAAATCTTGTGAACCTGCAAACACTGGGTATGGAAAACAGCAACTTCAGAGGTAGCATCCCCACAGATAATGGGAAAGTTTCAGGGCTTGGTGATATTGAACTTCATACCAACAAGTTTTCCGGGAGCATTCCATCTTCTTTTGGAAATTTAACATTGTTAACCACTCTTTACATGTATGGAAATAATCTCATTGGCAGCATCCCTTCAAGCCTAGGAGAATGTCACATGTTGCAACAGTTGGATCTTTCTCAAAATAGTTTAGATGGCAGAATACCTCAACCATTACTTACTGGTCTCATCTCTTTATCAGTTTCTTTGAACTTGTCAACAAACCGCTTAAATGGTTCCCTTCCAGTTGAGATTGGAAAGTTGAAGGGTCTAGGTCAGCTGGACATCTCTAACAACATGTTATCGGGAGAACTTCCTAGTAGCATCGGTACTAGCCAGAGTTTAGAACTCCTACACTTGCAAGGAAACTACTTCAACGGGCACATCCCTTCATCCATGCAAGAATTGAAAGGGATTCAAGATATAGATCTTTATCGCAACAATTTCACTGGAGATATTCCACAATTTCTTGAAAATCTAAACTTGCAGCACCTGAACCTATCATTCAACCAACTTTGGGGAGCATTACCAACTGGCGGTGTTTTTGAGAATGCAAGTGCGACTTCAGTTGCTAGAAATGCTGGACATTGCTGAGGTATGGCTAGTCTTCAACTTCCTTTATGCAAGTTCAATGAGTCTAAAGGAGAAGGGTTGTCTCGTAGAATGGAACTAATGATCTCATTAGTCTCCGGGTTCACTCTTTTGGGACTGGCTGTGGTGCTGTCTGTTTTTCTTCTTGGTAAGAAAAGGAAAGAAACTAAATTAAGCGCTTTGGGGAACTCTGTTTTTCAAGTTTCATATGCTACGCTGCTGAAAGCTACGGATGGTTTTTCTTCAGCTAATTTGATCGATGTGGATGCATTTGGGTCTGTGTACAAAGGAATTCTTTCTGATGATAAAGTTGTTGTCGCCGTGAAGGTGCTTAACATGTTACACCGGGCAGCCTCTAAAAGTTTCATGGCTGAATGTGAGGCTTTGAGAAATATCAGGCATCGAAATCTTGTCAAGATCTTAACTGCATGTTCAAGTATTGACTTCAACGGTAATGATTTCAAGGCTCTTGTTTACGAGTTCATGGACAATGGGAGCTTGGAGGAGTGGTTGCATCCATCTAACGGAACTGAAGAGGTAACAGAAGCACACAAAGTTTTGAGTCTTAAAAAGAGGCTGGACATTGCCATTGATGTTGCTAGTGCATTGGAGTATCTTCACAACCATTGCGAAACACCGATCGTTCATTGTGATCTGAAGCCTAGTAATGTTCTTTTGGATAATGATCTTACTGGGCATGTTTCGGACTTTGGGCTGGCAAGGTTTCTCGGAGAAACAACCGGGAGTGTTTCTGGAAATCAATCAAGCTCCATCGGAATTAGAGGATCGGTTGGTTATGCTGCACCAGGTAAGTTTTCTCATTTGCTTCAGGATTTTCTCTAACCCTCTTTTAGTGTGACATATTTCAAAACCAAAACGACCTTTTTTATTTATGCAGAAATGTACTGACAAATATTTGTGATGTGTTTCAACTGTAGAGTATGGTATGGGAAGTGAGGTCTCCATATATGGGGATGTCTACAGTTTTGGCATTCTCTTGTTAGAAATGTTTACGGAGAAGGAACCGACTGATCACATGTTCAGTGACGGCTTGAATCTTCATAATTATGTGAAGACTGCTCTCCCTGAACTTGTTCTAGAGATTTCAGAATCACTTATACTTCAAGAAGGCGCCACCGATGTCACCCAAGCTTACAGGCACAACCGATTGAGTGTGACAGCGCAAAAAATGGAAGAATGCTTGACATTGATACTTGGTATAGGGATTGCTGATGGGTCAGTCCCTCCTTAATTGGAGGTTGAAATTCATGTGGTGTTTACTGCATGATGAAAGCATTTGTTGCTGTAGCCTTGGTGACCCATTCAATGAAAACAAGGCCGGTTGCTATATGAATAGCAAAGTGGGTGCAGTATATTTTGAAATGTAAGAAACAAAGCTATAAGCTTAGGGTGGTGGTGGCAGCAATCTTTGAAGATGGAGGAAGACAAGCATTTATGAGCATGAAGACATTGAGCATGAATCATGGAAGAAACTTGACTTTTCTTCCCTTGCATGTTTATGGAATGCATGGTTTGTGCATGAAACCATTTGCCTATATAAAGGCATGAAAGCTTGCACCAAACAAACCAAGGCAGAGTCAACCAAACAAAATAGAGAGTAGTTGTGATAGTTGTAGTGTGATCCTCACTTGAGTGATTAGTGAGAAGAAATTCCTCTTGAGAGAGAGAGAGGTGTGTTACCACTTTAGTTAGTCTAGAGTGAGTGTTTCTTGTAATCCCATTATTTAGTATAGTGGAAGAAAGTACTACTGCTGCCCCGAGGACGTAGGCATATTGCTGAACCTCGTTAAATATCGTGTCTTCTTTTTGTTGTTATTTCCGCAAATCACACGAGGGGTGGGAAAGTCAGATCCTGGGATAACTAATTATCCGTCGGCCTTGTATTAGGCAGCCACTTCTTTCCCAACAAGTGGTATCAGAGCCCGGCGCTCATCGTCTGTGGCATCTCGTGGTGATCAAGATGGCGGAGCCGTCGTCATCGTCAGCAACAATGGTGAAGTTGACATCGTCAAATTACTCCATTTGGAAGCCCAGAATGGAAGACATCCTTTACTGCAAGGATATGTATGAGCCTCTTCAAAATGGTGGAGAGAAGCCAGCAGGCAAGTCCGACATGGAATGGAGCATCTTGAACAGAAAAGCTGTTGCAGGAATTCGTCAATGGGTTGATGAAAGTGTTTTTCATCATGTTGCACAAGAAACCAATGCCTACTTGATGTGGACCAAGTTGGAGTCCATCTACGAGCGAAAGACCGCACAAAACAAAGCCTCGTTCATTCGGCGGTTGGTGAACACGAAGTACAGGGATGGTCGAAGTGTTTCGGAACACTTGAGTGACGAATATGAAGATGGTGCTTGATGATGAGTTGCAAGCACTGTTGTTACTAAGCTCGTTGCCAGACAGCTGGGACACGTTGGTGGTGTCATTAAGCAACTCAGCTCCTCAAGGCGTTCTCACACTGAACACTGTAAAAGACAGCATGTTCAATGAAGAAGCAAGGAGGAAGGAGCAAGGAATATCGACCGAGTCGGAAGCCCTCGTCACCGATAACCGTGGAAGCAGTCGAAAGTTCCACAACCGAGGCAAAGCAAAGGACTGGTCAAGGGGCAAGTCTAGCCCAAAGAAGAACATAAGATGTTATCATTGTGGCAATAAAGGTCACATGAGGAATGAGTGCAGAAGGCTCAAGGAAGAGCAAGCCGAGAAAGGTGGTGCCAAAGATACCGCCGCTACTACCTCATATGGAGACGAGGTAATCATCATTTGTGGAGATGGTCATGTTAATTTGACATCTCAAGATACATGTTGGATCGTCGATTCCGGCGCATCGTTTCATGTAACCTCACGAAGGGAGTTCTTCACATCCTACAATACCGGAAATTTCGGTAATGTTAGAATGGGAAATGATAAGCTGTCCAAGATCGTGGGAAGAGGAGATATTTCCCTTGAAACCAACACAGGTTGCTGCCTGGTTCTCAAGGATGTGAGACATGTTCCAGACATGCGTCTCAATTTGATCTCCACTGGGTTGCTTGATGATGAAGGCTACACAAATGTCTTTGGTGATGGAAAGTGAAAGCTCAGTTATGGTCCAGAAATTCTAGCTCGAGGGAAGAAGGAGAACACTCTCTACATGACATATGCAAAAGTCTGTAGTGGGTATGCAATTACACTCGGAGCAGACTCGCCGGTGGAGCTGTGGCACAAGCGGCTTGGTCATATCAGCGAGAAGGGACTTACTATTCTAGCCAAAAGAGAGGTACTGTCTGGTGTCAATGTTAAAGATATGCCTCTAAAATCATGTACGCATTGCTTGGCTGGAAAGCAACATCGAGCTTCATTCCATCGTTATCCTGCGCCAAGGAAATCCAATGTTTTGAATGTTGTACATTCTGATGTGTGTGGTCCCATGACCACGAGTACTCACAGAGGTGCAAGATACTTCGTTACCTTCATTGATGATCATTCCAGGAAGGTATGGGCTTATGCATTGACGACGAAAGATCAAGTGCTGGAAGTATTCAAGCAACTTCATGCCAGAGTTGAACGGGAGACCGGCAAAACCCTGAAATGCATTCGCACCGACAACGGGGGAGAGTACATGGGGGCGTTCAGACACTATTGTAAAAGTAACGGAATCAGGCATGAACGATCTGTTCCAAAGACTCCTCAGCACAACGGAGTGGCCGAAAGGATGAACAGAGCTATTGTTGAAAGAATCAGAACAATGTTATCTCATGCCAAGCTGCCTAAGAGCTTTTGGGGTGAAGCTCTGATGACTGCGGTTTATGTGATCAACCTTTCTCCTTCAGCTCCATTGAATGGTGACCTGTCGAACAAGTTTTGGACCGGAAAGGACGTCTCATACAATCATCTAAAGGTATTTGGCTGCAAAGCATTTGTCCACATTCCCAAAGATGAAAGATGAAAGATCGATAGCAAGTCAAAAGAATGCATATTCTTGGGATATGGAAATGAAGAATATGGGTACAGGCTGTGGGATCCTGTCAACAAGAAGATTGTCAGAAGCAGAGATGTTGTCTTCTTCGAAGATCAAAATATTGAAGATACTCAGAAGACTGAGAAGCCTAAGAAACCCAGAGAATATCCAGTCAACTCGGATAAAGATTCTCCGCCAACAAAGCAGGATGGCAGGAAAGAAACCGGAGACTTCGATGATGCAGCAAATGACCCGATGATCAATGATCCAGTTGGTGATACAACTGATGATGAGGAAGAGGCACCGACCCCACGAAGATCAACCAGGAAACGCAGAACCTCGAGAAGATACCCTCCAGATGAGTTCGTTACTCTCACAGATGGAGGAGAACCAGAGTCTTATGAAGAAGCTCTGACGGATGACCACAAGGGGGAGTGGTTGGAAGCCATGCAAGAAGAGATACAATCCTTGCATGAGAACCAGACTCATAAACAAATGGGTGTACAAACTGAAGACCGAGGAGAATAACTCACGACCCAGATTCAAGGCAAGGCTGGTCATTAAAGGTTTCAGTCAAAAAAAGGGAATTGACTTTGAAGAAATTTTCTCGCCCGTGGTGAAGATGACATCTATCCGGGTGGTACTTGGTTTGGCTGCAAGTTTAAAGCTGGAGATTGAACAGCTTGATGTGAAGACGGCTTTCCTTCACGGTGACCTTGAAGAGGAAATTTACATGGAGCAGCCAGAAGGATTCAAAGTCAAAAGCCAGGAGGATCTAGTCTGCAAATTGAAAAAAGTTTATATGGACTAAAGCAGGCGCCGCGACAATGGTACAAGAAGTTCGATTCCTTCATGATTGAGCAAGGATATCGGAGGACGACCTCAGACCATTGTGTATTTGTGAAGAAATTCTCAGGTGGTGACTTCATACTACTCTTGTATGTTGATGACATGTTGATCGTAGGACAAGATGGTGACAAAATTAGCAAATTGAAGAAAGAGCTCAGTAAGTCTTTTGCTATGAAAGACTTGGGACCAGCAAAGCAGATTCTTGGTATGAGTATCACCCGTGACCTAGAAAGCTGGAAGTTGTGGTTATCACAAGAAAAATATATCAAGAAGGTACTGCAGCGGTTCAATATGGAGAAAGCAAATCCAGTTGCTACTCCACTTGCAAGTCACTTTAAGCTCAGCTCAAAGCAAATCACAAGAAAAATATATGAAGAAGGTACTGCAGCGGTTCAATATGGAGAAAGCAAATCCAGTTGCTACTCCACTTGCAAGTCACTTTAAGCTCAGCTCAAAGCAAAGTCCTGCAAGTGAGAAAGAAGAGGTAGAAATGGCAACCGTGCCATATGCCTCAGCGGTAGGAAGCCTGATGTATGCAATGGTGTGTACAAGACTAGATATAACACACGCGGTTGGTGTTGTTAGCAGATATCTGTCAAATCCAGGCAAAGAGCATTGGAATGCTGTGAAGTGGATTCTCAAATATCTCAAAGGT
The DNA here is from genome assembly GCF_000184155.1 of Fragaria vesca subsp. vesca. Taxonomy (NCBI): domain Eukaryota; kingdom Viridiplantae; phylum Streptophyta; class Magnoliopsida; order Rosales; family Rosaceae; genus Fragaria; species Fragaria vesca. The sequence continues at coordinate 4,991,788 of NC_020497.1, forward strand.
ACTTCCAAAATGGGTTTATGTTTTGGAAGCGGGGAGCCTGAACTGATTGGCTACACAGATGCAGATATGGCCGGAGATGTTGACTCGAGAAAGTCTACATCTGGATACCTGATTACATTTTCAGGGGGAGCTGTTTCATGGAAATCAAAGCTACAAAAATGTGTTGCTTTGTCAACTACAGAAGCTGAGTTCATAGCAGCT
>NC_020497.1:4992371-5020247 GCF_000184155.1 Fragaria vesca subsp. vesca
GTATGTTCTGCATTGTGATAGTCAAAGTGCAATTCATCTGAGTAAGAATTCGAGTTTTCACTCGAAGTCAAAGCACATTGATGTGAGGTATCACTGGATACGTGATGTGCTAGAAGCCAAGCAACTACAGCTTGAGAAGATTCACACAGATGACAACAGTTCAGATATGATGACTAAGTCATTATCGAATGAGAAGTTTGAGTTTTGCAGAAGTGCATCAGGAATGGCGCAGCCCTCCAACTAAGTCGGGAGGGGGAGATTGATGGGTCAGTCCCTCCTTAATTGGAGGTTGAAATTCATGTGGTGTTTACTGCATGAGGAAAGCATTTGTTGCTGTAGCCTTGGTGACCCATTCAATGAAAATAAGGCCGGTTGCTATATGAATAGCAAAGTGGGTGCAGTATATTTTGAAATGTAAGAAACAAAGCTATAAGCTTAGGGTGGTGGTGGCAGCAATCTTTGAAGATGGAGGAAGACAAGCATTTATGAGAATGAAGACATTGAGCATGAATCATGGAAGAAACTTGACTTTTCTTCCCTTGCATGTTTATGGAATGCATGGTTTGTGCATGAAACCATTTGCCTATATAAAGGCATGAAAGCTTGCAGCAAACAACCCAAGGCAGAGTCACAAACAAAATAGAGAGTTTGTGATAGTTGTAGTGTGATCCTCACTTGAGTGATTAGTGAGAAGAAAATTCCTCTTGAGAGAGAGAGGTGTGTTACCACTTTAGTTAGTATAGAGTGAGTGTTTCTTGTAATCCCATTATTTAGTATAGTGGAAGAAAGTACTACTGCTGCCCCGAGGACGTAGGCATATTGCCGAACCTCGTTAAATATCGTGTCTTCTTTTTGTTGCTATTTCCGCAAATCACACGAGGGGTGGGAAAGTCAGATCCTGGGATAACTAATTATCCGTCGGCCTTGTATTAGGCAGCCACTTCTTTCCCAACAATTGCATGTTCTGTTGAATCCCCCACAAACAGAAAGGATATCAGTGATGTTGCATCTGAATTGCAGTCCATTAGGCGCAATCTTCTCGGGTAGAACTTTTTGTATGGTTCTTGTATTCTGATCTGTTCTTGAAATTTTCATGTTATTATTGTACTAGAATCAGTAAAAAAGAGTGTTCTAGTACTTCTAGTCTAAATCTGTAATCCTAAATCGGTTTAATGAATAACGATAGAGCTGTCATCAGCTTGATCAGTTCTACTACATGAACCAGACGTTAATTGGGTTACGTTGCGATTTTTTAGTTTAACAAGTGAGCATGAAATTTATATTGACCATACATTTTTGTGTTGTATGTTATTTTTGTGTTTCTGCTAACGTTGCTGGGATTTAATTAAAAACGAACAGTACCATTGTGTGAATACTGTAGTGATGCACCTTCTTATCAACTATGATAAGAAGAGACCAATTGATTACATATTCAGTGACTGCTTGAATCTTCATGATTTTGCGAAGACTGTTATATTGAGCTCGGGAAGATCTCCATTAGTGATCTTCTTGCATAGGAAAGTTTTCTGCTGTGTCTTGGGTTGCAGTATCTTAACGCTTCGTCGTCTCTGTTACCCTTTTCTACAGTTTTGCTGCTGCTTTGAAATCATGATGTGTATGTAGCCAGTTTAAATTAGAGATCTGGAATAAGGCCGAGGCTAATGATACATTCTCTGTGTAACTTGATCTTCATCTTTCCCATCCCCACATTTAAGCTAATACTGATCTAAGCTTTTTATCTGACCATTTCTGGATCCTTTAAAACACGAACTATGTGATGATGCTGCCTTCAAAGATGGTCGACACTGCTAAAAGATACAGTATGCTTCTGCGTACAATCTGGACGGATCAAGTACAGCATGGGCGGGTCGAGCAGCGAAAATGGAAACAAAAAATTCTGAGATATTGTGTTTCTATGTTTATGGAGCTATTGGGGTATCCATGTTGGGTGTTGTAAACGTCTCGTTTTTATATCAACTGATTTATAAATATCATCTTAGTAACAATTCCCTAATCGTATTATGGTCTCTCCTACAGCCTTGACATGTAAAGAGTTTCTGAGTTACTAACTAGTATACTAACCAACTATCACACAATTACTTTATCCCGATTCTTTTATTGAGTGTGAGAGGATTGGAGTCGTACGTGCGGGCAAGGCCTCTCTGGTTCTCCTCTTGTCCACAGAACTTTGAGGTCACCTCTCATCTGTCCCAAGGTTAAAAAGGTACCTGCAGACGATAACTAGCTTTTATTACTGCTGCTCATGGTATGAATAATTCTGTGCAGAATGATCTGAGGCAGAGGCATGTTACTGCCAGATTATCCAAGCTTAGCATCTTACCAAGTGTGAATGGAACAATGTATAACAAAGCGGGTTGGCCATGTCCATCCATCAGGTTCAAAGCCACATAGGTGACCAGGAGACCTGCAGTGCAAATTGCCAAGCAATCATTAAAGAGGAAACCAATGGTGTAAATATCTAGTGGCTCGCTAACCAATTGCATATATTTCCTAAATAGAGCAGTAGACTAAGCATGACAACTATTATATAGAGAGAAATACGGACACTCTCTGACGGGGGGCAAATTGTTCGACCAAAAAAAAAATTTGCTCCTTCAGTGACTTTCCCCCAACTTTTATCTCACTTTCTTTGTACATGGAAGTTTTCCCAGTGGCGAAATACTGCACTGCAAGGGATGCAATGCATTATTCCATCGAAACTAATTGTCATTATGTCCTAAAATTTCTTCAATTTTTTCAAAAAGCTCATATACTGTATGCTCCAATTATTATCTGCATTGAGCTCTGTTTACCATAAACACAGAGAAATTTAAAAATAGCTGTTAAGTTGCCAAAAATTTACTAGGTGGTCAATTAGGTGTATCTTATGAATGTCAGGTGCAACATCTGCTCAAAGAGAACAAAAGAGCAACATGTACCAAAATTTGCAGACTACATACCTGCACCATAAGCTGTCATTGCCCACACAAAGTAACCCGTTCGAAGAGTCTTATTTGTTAACCAATCATACCTGTAAAAGTTACAGCCATGATTTAGTATCTGTTTCGAAGATGAAATAACTAATGAAGTGTCACTGTCATGATTTAGTTTCAAGTCCCATGTTTAATAATTAATTGATCCAAGTTTTGTGATTGACACAGTAACTCTGAAAATATCTAATCAGTGTTACGATGCTGTTTCATGTTCATTATAGAAATCCCAAAAAAGATATATACAAATATCCAACATGGACATATTTGGCCCAAACAAAATAGTTTCTGAAATATTTATGATTAAGGTTTCATTTGCAGGGTACTTAAAAGAGACTGTAAAAGATATATGAACTGTTCAACAACAAACCTCAGTGAAAAGGCCACAACCAATCCAGGTAAGATAATATCACCAAACCCGATGATGCTGTAGCCACCCCAAGGATCAAACATCCGTGGGATTTTTAGTAGCATTGGGATACCATCCTCTCCACTTTTATCCCCACGAGCCACCTATATAGAAAAGATAAATATTTCAATGTCTTGAACTTGAAGAAAAGGTATCAGTACCCAAAACCAATCTTTATCTAGGAGTGGCAGAGAAGTTCTGATTTACTCACCACTATCATGACACTCTCATGGAACCACCATTTAGAAACAAATACCCAGAAGATATCATAAAAAAAGGCACAACCGAGAAGAACTGTTCCAACCTGATCACAGAGAGAGAGAGAGTTAGGGAGGTTATCTTTGAGCATTCTCAATAAGGTGTTCAGAATGAATTTTTCAATTGTCTTAATTGCTAATAAACATGTAATGAATAAAGACATCTTTTGGTCCCCAGTTCACCAAAACAAGAACTAAACAAACAAATAAGGGATATCTCCAGATCAAAGTAGTGACAAGATAAAAAAAATTAAAGGTCATGACGTTTGGTTTCAACAAAATAAGTACACGGTAGGACTTGAGAATTAGAGATTAACCCAGGAAAAGAATATCAATAGATATGACCTTGCATTTTCTTTTATAATCATAAATAGTAAGCAGCACAATAATAGATGGGAAAAAAAAAATCACATTTTGCTCAACAACAATCAGAAAAAGCAAAATGATTGTGAATCATCACCTTGAGATTCGGTACGCGAATAATCTGAAGAACGGTAATTATCAGTGCAATACCCTGATTGTTTTTCAGCACAAGTTAGCGTCTACCAAACATATTACAAGTTAAAAAAATCACTTGAATGTGACTATCTACAATTGTATGACAATGTGCATTACATATAAAAGAGCAAGACCAGCATGATCTGTTTACCAGTTCCTTCTCGTCAAAAACAGAACTCTGATGTGCTTAAGGGCAAAGTCAATCTTCAGGTACGAATAGGAATCAGTCGTATCAATAGTATTTGAACTATGACTATTCTATCTTTAGTAATATAATAACTTAACAGACCAGAAATGGACACAACCAAATGGATCGGAAAAAACTAGATACATCAGCCAACTTATATATTGCACAGAAAAGCTGAGAATCATTGGTTTATGGGTGATTACCTAGACTTTCCTACATATGATTATGGTCTTCTCTGCTTATCTTTAATGATATATCAATTAAGTGATCAAATTTCCACCCTTCTATAACAAAGGTATTAATCTTAAAATTACTTGGTAAAATCCAATAACAATGTAACATATACCATCCTGGTACTTGATTGCTAACTCCTGGATCCCCCTGATGTATAAATACTTCTTAAAAATCTCTTGTGATACACTGACAATGTCTAATTTTGAGCTTAGACCTTCCATGACTTAAGAATATTTTTCTCGCATAATATTGAAATGAAAAGATTACTAGATTGGAGAGAAAAGATGAAGAAAAAGAAAAAAGAATCAGCAGAATGTAAAACACAAATTCACTGCCTTAGGTATGGATTAAGGACATTCCAATGAAAATATATAACCAGATCAAAAACAAAAGAAAAGACAAGAATTTATTTTCTTACAAGGATATCTTGGCCAATCCAAGCAAATGACACACGACGATACACTGCCCAAACAACAGCAAATGCTATGCAGAAGGGAGCGACAGCTAGTGTCAAATATGAAACGGCTCCAAAGAAGGGCACCTTAACATATGATTCTCCAGCATGTTTAAACCGTCTGAAACTATATATGCTAAGTTGTCAGCTTCATATTCAGGAGACTTTACAAACAAAACTGTAAGTGTTTTTACACTAGATTTATTCTCTCTTAGATTTCCAGAATAATGATGTTTGCTTTCATTCATACATAAAGCTCATCAGTTATGGAGATCTATGGTATCTAATCTTTGCATTGTGTCCCAAGCACATCTAACTCCTAAGTAAAAGATGTTCTTACAGAAGCACTGATAACAAGTACAACATGAGAACATCACAAAGGCTATGGACTAAAATAAAGAGGAAAAAGACATTTACCATGATAACAAAGCCACCAAGCAAGTCTGTAGGCCCTATAAAAAAAGAAAGAGACTGCAAGGTTCAGTACTCACCTCAGAGGACATATTAAAAATGATAGTAACAAGTATATGCTCAATTAAGAATTTATAATCATAGAGAAAAAATTCTGAATAATACAGAAACAGGATACCTCTATCCCACCAATGCAAAACAAAACCACCAGAATCTCGATGAACCAGAAGGACATAAGTTTGTAAAACATAACCAAAAAGCATGAAGCAATCACAACAAAGAGAATTGCCGCCATGGTGCTAATCTCCACTAAAGGACTACCACCTTCACCTTCACCTTCCATATGTGAAGACTCATCAGAAGCATCCTGCATACAGCAATTAACAACATACAATTGATAAAATCAGTCAGCACCCAGAAGGAATTGAAGCCACATAACTTCACTGGAATTACAAAATAGCTGCAAAAAAGGGATAGCATTACCTTCAATAGCTTGTCATGCTCAATAGATGCTTCTCTTGCAGTCCATGCAGACCAATAAGAAGCAAATATGATGGTACCAACAGCCATAAGCCATAAAAATACTTCTGCAATGTCAACCAGTGGACGCAATGGAGAGTACAGCTGCACAGAAACTGAAGAAAGGGATCATATAGGCAATATTACAAACAAAAGAGAACCACTTTTAGAATGTGGAATTATATGCTAAAAGGTAGGTGTATATGTAAACAGAGAAGGAAATGCATACCTGTGGAATGGTTTGTTAAAACATTTTCCAAGATTTCACCAATTTTATTGGGAAGCATAACAGCAGGTATGCCTATCTCGATATCAGGCTCGTCATCTTCACAAACCATCTTGAAAAGTTCTATAGACACAGCAATATTTTTAGTAACAGATGCTTATTTTCACCTAATCAATTTTGACCACCATTTTATTGTTACATATACTTACTTTCACTTGAGATCAATTTTGACTGCCATTCTTTATATTAATGAACAGTGATTATAACAATGAAATATTCCTTTAACTTCCTGTTGTTTTCCACAATTTTAATTGTAACATGTCCAATACAATCTTTACTCAGTAAGAGAACTTAGAGGACTTCAAGTGGAGACTCTTGCAGACCATGAAGATAAGAAAAATTTAATTCAAATACCTGGACGGTTATTTATGATGAGGATGGCTGAAGCATTAGCAGATTCAGCCATGTTCGCCTTGGTGGTGAAACTGCAATTTCCTCGGTGTACCAAAATGACATCATGTGCAAGCTACCCAAAAGCAATGCACTTCACAATCAGATGAGCATATCCAATAGCTTCCAATCAGGAAGATAATTCTAATTACTGTTAAAGCATTGTAGTGCAAATTGATGTTATAGAATGGAAAGATCATAACAAATATACCTTATTCTTGGGTTTGGTACAACAATCAGGGGGGTCTGCCAGAACCACTCTAGTATGATTGGCACGCTTTTCCTTTGATTCCAGGGTAGGTCCAAATCGAGCCCCAACACCAACATACTCATTGGCTTCTACACCATCGATCCAAGTCGGGACCTTTACCTATTGAACAAAAAACAGTACTGCGGTCAAGATACAGGTTACAATATGAGATGAAAAAAAGGTGCATACCTCCACTACAATCTTAGGCTACGCCAAGTTAAAGCAAAAGATATAATGAAAGTAGTACGTTTAATAACAAAACTATATTTTTCTGAACAGCATTTTCTTTTAGAAAATAAAAAGGCTTTCAACACAAAGGTTGTAGCATTTGCAAACTACAGAGATGATTTTCTTAGAAAATCCATCTTAAAAATTGTTGCTAAACAATTATTCCCTCGATCCTGATTGACCACAAATTAACATGTTCCCGAAAAGCATCCGGAACAAGTCAAATTCATGCTTTTAATACTTCCTGTGGACTTGTAAAGTTTCTAATTTATACAATGTTCCTTAAATTCACTATAAAACAAAATTCATAATCTCGAAAAACAAGATTATTTCCAGCATTTCCTCAGCATCCGGGACCAAGATTTAAACTTTTAACAGCAACTAATTTTTTGTTCCCATAATTTCTACCATATTCCAAAAATACCATTTTCCCAAAATAAAAAAAACTGAACAAGAAGCCGAAAACGGAAACCAAAAAAAAAAAATTAGGCTAGTGAAGTTCAAATCCTCAGCTAAAGCTTCCACAGCTAATTAACCGAATCGAATCGCAATCAGAATTGGTTGATTGACTGAAACTCAAATTCAAATTCAACAAGCTGAAATTCAATTGAAACTGAATTCGATTCAAATTAAGAAGGACTTTACCAAAACGAAGTCGTTTTCGCAACCAGGCCGTTTCGGAGCAATATCGTCATGGTGAACTATATCTCCGGCCGAGCTCAGGCTTAAGCTCAGCACCGCCACGGCCACCACTATCCACACGCCTCTCTGCCAATTCATTTACCGCCGGAAAAATCGGAAGCAAAAAAATTGAAGAAGGAAAAAGGTTAGGGTTTTCAGAGAGAGAAAACGAGCTATGAAGAAGAAGAAGAAGAAGACGAAGATGGAAAATGTGAACGAGTGGGAGAAAAAGAGAGGAAATATCTAAGTGGGTTCTTTTCTATTTCTTCTGCGTTTTGCTTTTCCCGCGTTGTCGTTTTGAGGAGCAAGTGTTAGCTGTGAAACCGTTGAACTGGCTAAGCCTATCAGCTGTGCGGTGTGGGAGGGTGGAGTTTACTTACCGGCACCTTCAGCGCGTGGGAGGCACGTGCCATCTTGCAGACGCCTTTTACTTGGAGAGTTTTTTTATGAATGAAGAATGAGGCAAGGAGCTCAGAAAGTCGGAATCTGGGAGGAGCTGGGTGTCAGTGTGGAGGGTTTTGGAGGTTTTGGGTTTTTGATCTTTTGGATTATGGGGTGAATGGTGATCGGCTGGTTTGTAGGAACTGTAATCGGATATGTTTATGTTTTGGTAGGCAGAGAAGTAAAAAAGTTGAAATGGTCAAATTAGGTAAATAAGAGTGTTGAGTGTTGATGTAGAAATGGGTTTTGTTGACTGTGAAGCGTTACTAGAGTCTTTAATCACATAATGTTTCAATGAACGGCAATAAACAGAGGGTTGATAAACAAGATATTTGTCTAAAAATAGAAAGAAAAAAAAACTGGTCTTACTTAATTTGTATACTTAATAAATGGTCTCATCTTGTGACATGATCATTGTAAGGTTGTTAGTCATCTTTACTACCATTAACGAGAATATGTGCAGCAATTTTTTCCACATTTTGTTCAATAACTTCCCACCTAATTATTGACCCACACTTATAGGATGTGCCTATAATACAATTTAAATATAAGTTTAAAATGCTCGATTATATTTTTCTCATTATATAAATATCAAAAATCATTCAAGATTAAAGAATATATTTTAACTCATTGGAAAGTCATGGTCATTATCTTATAAAATGAAATAACAAGACACAGCCGCTTTACCAACTCGTACTACATGATATCTGACCAAAGTGCATAAAAGAACCAGCCTACTCAAATACCCAATTATAAAAGAAATTAAACACACTCAATAAACCTCTAAATTAATTCTCATGTTTAACTCAATCGTTAAAAAAAACTTAAGGTAACAAACGCAAGTCATGCTCATGCGATGTTAGGGATCCAAGCAAAACAATCAGACTATGTAATCTATCCTAACAGAGTCATCTCAACACAGTCAGAGCGCGATCTCTATCTTTGAATCACTAGACGTCTAGACCTTGTCTTTGTGTTAAATCACTGAAGCTTATAAATAAGAATCCTTAAAAGCGCGTGGAACAGTCTCTCAACTCTTCCACAGAGATCACCGGTTACTGCCTCAAGTGGTAACAAGTCCGTATGGACCGTACAGATGAGACGGCTGATTAAATTATTACTCCGCTTAGGATCACCTACCTGCAACCTCACCAAAACACCCGATCAAAGTCAGCGGGCCTTCTATTCTACCACTATTTCGCTAAAACATCCAATCGGAGAATGCCACCTGCCGCGCCTTAGTGGGGTGCAGCTCATAGGAGCACCCAGTTTCGTTAAACATACGGCACTAAATCCATAAAGTAGGGCCCGCACATGGGAACGCACTTTAATTGTGGTCAGCTATTCCACACATGCTCCGTACTAAATAGTGGAAATACACGTGCGGCTGGACGATCCAACCACGTGCGTGGGCCCCCGATCGAAACGTACCGTTTTGGTTTCTTCTCCCTCCACTCGACTGGACTGGAGTGTTTTACGGTTTACCCCTATGATTCTTCACTTGAGCAATCAACATTTTTTACCACTAAAAGGTAAAAAGAATAAATGATCTACTTAGGGTTTAAAAAGTCCAAATTTTCATTTGATTCAACCATTAACTTGTGAGAAACAGGTTATGAATAGAGTTTTATCTAAATCAGGTCCTCGCTTAAATTGGTAGCAAACTTTGCCATTAATTTTTGTGTCATGAAAATAACGGATTCGCGGTACATTTTTGAGGTTGAAATACTTGAGATTGGAGAGATAAGAATAGCAGAGCCAGTTGCCGAGTTGCAATGCCGAGATAGCGAGGTGTGGCATCAGAGTGGTTCAATCGGGGTAGTGGCATTGAACGATGTAGATGGAGATCATAAACTCTTATGCAAAGGAAGAGTGAAAATGATAATATACGTCTGTTTACATTTGAAATATAAACAAATGGGGTGCGGAATATTCTGTACAAGGAAATAGTATGTAAAGCATTTGTTTGTATGGCTACATACTCTAAGCTTGAATGAAGAGACTAAGATCTGTTCTTGATTGGTCTGAAAAAGTGATCATATTGATCTATTAAACATTTCCTTGTGTATGTACGTAGGTGTATATTTATATACGTTTATATATCAGTGCTGTTGCAGCCACTCCTGAATTGCAGAGCGAAGAGCGTGGTTGGGGACGAGATTCTTGTGTTCGAGCTTAAGATTTGTCATAGGTGAAGTGTCGTGACCACTGTCCATCCATCCTCGCAGAGCCTCTGCTTCATAAGTGAAACCATCTGCTGCAACATGTGGATCTTGCATGACTTCCTGCGAGTTCGGAATGGAAGGTTTAATTTTTTAAGAATTAAGAGAGGTAGATCGTGGCATAAACAACTCTTAAATGATTCTACCATAAGCCAGCTTATATCTAAAAGTCATGTATGTGTTCTAAGAAACTCCAAAGAGCCTAGAAGATGTATATAACGATCCAAATTAATAAAGACCTGGAAGTTACCTGGAAAATGGGACAGATGAAATATGTGGGGGGCTGGAAGTGCTCTTCAGTACCCAGCCGGAATGAAGATGAGGAGCCACATGAAGCCCTCATTGGTTCAAGTACCCTCCAGACATCTGACACGAGGTCTGCCCTGCACTTCCGGCTCATCTCACAACACCTCAATGCTAAGCGAGCCAACTGTTCAGCCTGTACAAATGGCCAGTCTCCTGCTAAAGGATCCAAGAGGGTTTCCAACTTTCCAGAATCTAATGCGTACTGTACTTCCTTTGTTATTCCTAAAGCTGGTCTTCCAGTTAGCAGTCTTAAGAGAATAATTCCAAATGAATAGATATCCGACTTTGGTGTAAGCTCTCCTGATGAAAGGAACTCAGGATCCATGTAGGTGAAAGTACCTTTCGGATCAGTCCTGCAACAGAGTGTTGTGTTGTTGCTTGAACCTTCACCACGAGACAATAGCCGACTGATGCCAAAGTCACTAAGTTTGCAGACAAAGTGGGCATCAAGGAGAATATTGGAGGGCTTCAAATCACCATGGACTATGCTGTGTGGTTTACTTGAGTGGAGAAAAATTAGGACAGAACACAACTCGGTAGCGATGCGTATTCGAGCTTGCCATGATAATGGGGAAGTATTGTCCTTGCAGGTCAGTCGATCTTCAAGGCTTCCATTTGGTAGATACTCATAGATCAGAGTCCAAGCTTCTGGGCAGGCACCAATGAGTGTGACAAGATTGGTATGCCTCAGCTTACTTAATATATCCACCTGAGATACAATCAACTTATGTCATCAAATGGAAAACATGTGATAACATCAGTTTTCTTCCATCAAATCTTTAAGAAATTGAAGAAATAGATATTATTAATCCAAGAAATGAATAGTCCAAAAATTGAAAAGTTGGCCTTTGCAAAGAGCATTTTGAAAAATGTTTATATGCTCAATTTTTTAGCTTCTCAAACATTTTAATGATTCTAAGCGCAATGAAAGTTGCTTACCATATGATAACAACATATTAATATCGGCAGTCAGACAGGTTCTTAATGTATGTACAAATCAACTGGTTACTAAAAGAGTAGAACCTACCTCTTGCTGGAATTCAGAGGGGCCTTGCAAACTATGAGCATTTAGCATTTTTATAGCCACCTCAGTATGACGTAGGAAACCTTTGAAAATGCTTCCATATCCACCTTCTCCGATCTTAAGTGATGGGTCAAAGTTTTGAGTTGCTTCCTCAATCTCGGGAAATGAAAAATCAGAGAAGAACTGTGGCATGTGTGCGCTTGAGGCCTCTCCTTGTCGTTTCCTTAGCTCCTCTGCTTCTCTAAGAGCATTGTCACGTTCTACATGCAACTCATCCCGTTCTCTTCTGTAACTTTGTAAGAGATCCACAGCCGAGATGATCTTCTGCTCCAAGCTCTGCACCAGCTGATCAGACTCTGAGATTTGGCTCTCGAGTTGTAATTTTTGTTCTACAGCAGCCCTTAAGTCTTCCATGACTTCATCTCGTTGCCTCTTCATCTTTTCAAGCACTTCTCTTTCTCTTGCTACTGTGTCCTCAATTTCTTTTCTTTGTCTCAACTCCTCATTGTATAAGAACTCTGATGCTTTAGCCTGTAATGGATACTCAACTGTTAGTTTGTTTTATGGAGGTTTCCCTTGGTTGAAAGAACAGATTTTGATTACAGGTTCATGTATTCTACTTTAACATTATGCCTAGCACTACGTATGTGGTACAAGTACCATATATTTATGTATATTGCCAAATTAATACTACCCCTCTATGATGAATAATTTACTATCTACATCACCTATTGCCAATAAAAGAAAAAGAAAAGTGGAGAAAATTTATAAAATTCTAAGTGTTACTCCCAGAATCAGTGGAAAAGGTATAACTAAGTGCCAAATAAAACGCATTACCCTTCGTATAGCATCAATGGCATCTTTTTCAGCTTTCCCCCGCCTAATTGACTCTTCAAATGCTTCCCGCTTTGCATTTTCAGCCTCTGCCATTACTTGGTCAAGATGATCATAAAGCGTATCGTCAACATTTCCATCCTGCTAAACCATTACATTTCTAAGATTAAAAGATTTTCAAATACTTTAGTAACTAAAACCAACTCAGCTGATTCCCAGGTGGCAAGTGAATTAAAAAATTAAATCTATATCCATATTGTGAAACAAGGAGATGGACCATGAAATAAAATTCACACACTCATCCACCAAGGGACAGTTTGCACTTACCAATACACTGGGAGGGGATGAATGATTAAGATCTTTGAGATGAGTAAGTGTACTCGAGTTTCCTGAACCATTTTCACTTCCCTCAGTCCTCTCAAACTGTATCAAAGGTAAATCACCCAATGCAGAAGAAGAGCATGAGGAATATCCAGAAGTACTCCTCCTTGATACCCGGTCCCATTCATCAGCACTCAGTTCTGCTTCCAACCTGCTGCTTGACGGAGTTGAAATCCCTTCAGTAACATCTGTTGTGCTTCCTCCATATTTGTCAACTTTTGACGATCTTACCCGGCGGAACAAATCTTGAGCTGGGTTGCTAAGTGATGGTCGATTATTTTGCCCAAATGCCACAGAAGATCTTGATCTTAAATGGAGTGGTGACCGTTCAGAGTTGGTGCTTGGCCTTGGTGGTGGCAATGCAACTTGTGCATCAACTGCATCTAAATCCGCTTCCCTATTTTGTCATTATACATGCATTAGTTGTCATGGAATACTGTAGAGTTAAAAAAAATTCAGATACTGATAAGAAACTTATTTGTACATTTACAGTTAGAATAATATAATCACCCTTGCAGATTACTAATGAGGGACTATGTAAACAAGTAAAACCGTATGGTTGTTCTGAGCTTATAAATGCTTCTCTTTGTTAAGTCATTCAAATATCTTTCATTTGAAACGTCTTCATGGATTCCTATTTCTTTGTATTTTCAGTTTTATTTCCCAAAACAATCAACTAACCTGGTGTGTATAAGGTGCCCCTTGCAAACAAATTGTATGTGACAGGAAACAGGTGCATGCTCACGCACGTATATGGCTTTCTTAGACTTGAGGTCTGTCATCTTCCTGCAATGTTAATTCAGTGTAAAAGATGCATAATACAAATAGTCAAATACTGAACACAAACCCCTCACTGAGACTCACTACCTGGTAACAGACTAATGAGACTATTAATACTCTATTTCACAGACACAAAATCGGAACCAGTACCAAACTACCTCGAATGGGACTTGTCCGCTGCTGCTCCCATAACAAGCTTACTGATCCCGTGCTGAGAGATGAGTTCCACTATTCCCTTCTCAATACAGTCCATTTCAATATGTACTTTTTCTGCTCGAATCTACAAAAGAACAGTCTTTTAAGAGAAAGTTTCATTTCTAAGGAACAAACAAGAAGAGAGAAGTAAAATACCCCCATTTGACGACAAATACGTAGGTAATCTTCAAGGATCTTCTGCATGTTTTGCCTTTCGATTTCACGATAAGCTCTGACTTCCTGATCCTTCATTTGGCTTGCTGGGAACTTTGTTCCCACTGAAAATGAAGAAAAGTGTGGAATATTAAATCCAGTCATAAATCACAGACTGCAAGGCAGACGACAAGTTTGGTGTACCAACACCTCAGCCATCTCTATTACAATTATACTCACAAACTTACGCAGATCACAATGTAATGACTTTAAAATTCCAAAAAAAACATAATAAAAGATAGAACTAGCTAATTTCACTCAGTTTCCTAAGTATTTAATCCGACTTCCTATATACTATCTGATCATGGCTTTGGGTTTGAAACCATAATTTATTGGGTTGCTCAGAGCATCAAAATATTGGCCTCAAGAGGCAAAGCAATATCAAGTTAGTAATCGGGATTAAACACCTCTTTCAGCAGGATTACCAACAAGGTATAAACCAAGCACTCAACAATTCAATTACAGCAATCATATTACAACACCATGAAATTGAAACATCCCTTAAAACTCAGAAACTGTTGCCCACATACAACAAAATATAAACATAAATATGTGTGGACTATGATACAGACTTACTCATTGGAATCATCTGAGCAGGCTGATGAACATGAACAATGCAAACCCTCTTTCCTCCTGAGTTCTGCAATGTCCATATCAGATTCGCCTTGCTCTCCTTCACAGAAGTTCCCACTGTCACATATATCATATCTTGGATCACCCGAGCCACAGGCTCCACCACAATCTCTCCAAAACTAGCCATATCTGAAATATCAGGATACCTTATTGGCTCAGCTGGTCGCATCATTGTAGGCACAGAACTCACAACAGCCATCACAGAGAAATTTCAAAATCCAGACCATCAAAACCTCATGCCAAAACCCAAAACAACTTTCACTCTCTCAAACTCAAAACTCACAAACCCAACTCACTTTTGATCCTCAACTACAAAACCCAGACATCAAAATTCACACTTTAACACAATTCAACTCTCTCCGACTCCAATTAAACCCAGAATTCAAAAACACAACTCAACCCAATTCAACTAACTCTCCAACTCCAAAAACCCAATTCTTGAATAAGCAAAAGTATCAAAATTTCACACAACTCAGTTCAGTTTTTTCCCTCCAAACCTCGAATTCAACGAACTCAACAACAATCTCACAGCCCCAATCCAACAAATTGAACTCCCCCCAATCACTCAACTTTCTCTCTGACTCTGCTTCTGATAAGGATAGGCTTGCAAAAAGATGAGGGGAAGAACACAAATGTGTGATGTTTCAGGGTGATGTGATTGGGTAGACTAAAAGAGATTGCTTGTCTTGAGCTCCAATGATTTTTACAATGCAAACTGACTCTTGCTAATAGTAGTAGAGAACTAGAGACTAGAGTAAATTATGTTTCAAATTCAGGGAAGTTGCATCTCCCATTCCATGGCGGGCTCCATTGTTTTTTTGTTTTTTTCCTATAGTCTACGCTCTCTGATTCGGTTCAGAGTCGAGAGTCCTGCTCGAAGAAGCTTCCTTGTAGGCGAAGCCTGGTGGGGTCCATGATCAGATATGTCGTCATAATCGAATTGACAATTAGAAATATAAGAAACATAATACCGCTCATGAATATTATTTTTAGAATAAAAATTGTTTATTTCAATCGAAAAAACAAAATTTGTTTATTTAATATAATAATTAGAATTACATAATATGAGGATGACCATCTCATTCATTCAAAGTTACAAACTGAACGAGTTACAAATCCATTTAACATGAATAACATTCATGAGACCAAAGAGCCTAATTCCTAATCAATTATGTTGTCTTAATGTGTCGGTTTACAATTGTCCATCAATTTGAGAGTCCTAACCGGCCATCAATGCAAAGTGACACACTAATTAGAGCATAAACTAGCACTATATGATTCATGACATACTGTTATCATGATTTGAGCTTTAGAAACCTACTCCACGCTTATCATCAATCACCCATCATCAACAAGACGACAACCCGTTGTCACGTAAGAGGGGTGAAGCAAGAATCAACCATACTAACGTGAACATTGATAACAACGAGATCTTGTAACCCTAACTCGTCCGGAAACACCCGCCACTTTATAATTAAATATGACATCACAGTCGACATAGATCTCTTGATCTCTTATTTCCTCATATATACCTCAATTTTAAAAAATTTATTATATCTTTCATATAATTTACACAGCCTTATAATCTAAAAACACATAA
The DNA here is from genome assembly GCF_000184155.1 of Fragaria vesca subsp. vesca. Classification (NCBI taxonomy): domain Eukaryota; kingdom Viridiplantae; phylum Streptophyta; class Magnoliopsida; order Rosales; family Rosaceae; genus Fragaria; species Fragaria vesca. Next base: position 5,008,795 of record NC_020497.1, read on the forward strand.
TGTCTAGAAAATGAACTTTAGACTAATGCTACATAACCCAACACACACACAAAGGATTGGTTGATGCCGAATAAAAAGAGCATCATCACATACAACATGAAATTTTTTAATATCTTGGTAACACTCAAATATGTCTCAAGTCAAAATATGTTTACAAGAATTAGCATGACACAACTACAAACTGCTCGAACATTATCCGATACACTCAAAACCGATTTTGTTTAATCAATTCTTAAGACATTCAAAATTATATATATAAAAAAGTTATAAGAAAAAAAAAGTCTCAAGAAACTTTTCAAAAAAAAAAACCAAGAGAAAAAGTCAACAGGTACGGAGGAAGGGGTGGGCGCCACGGTGTCGAGGAATAAACGGAATATTCTTTGGTTCCGTCGCGTAGGGTTTGGTTTGGTCCACGGCTCCACGCCATTTGGAGATCCAAGCGACCAAAGCTATTGGTTTCACCGCCCTTTCAACTGCACTAACCAACTTACTGTATTTACTGTTTTGGGTTTTCTTCATCATTTCTGCGATTGAATTTGTTCACAAACCCTATCTAAGCTTTCCTTTCCAAGTTAAAAAATGGGGTTGTCCTCTTGTACTTGTGCTTACCTTGTTCATCTTCGAGAAACTCAGTCATCATCTTCATTTTTTGTGTTCTTGTCACATATCTTGTTGTAAGGAAAAATATAAAAAGAAACATAAGGTTTTGTTAGTATGTTTAAGCCCACATCTAAGCTGAGATCACGCGTCGATTTGAAGTTCCACAATCTTTTCTTGTCTTTCTTTCATGAAACTAAGACTAGGCCATACCACCATACGTTCTGATCTTCATTTTCTTTATTCTATTTTGTTTTTATTTAACCACCAAGTTGTGATATTTGTATAATGAATTAATGATATTAGACATTTGATTACAACGTATGTAGGACCATTTGAAGCATCTGCTAGAATCAAATGCAATATTCAACTTCATTATTGAACAAGGAAACTCATATATACTCGACTCAATTTTATGAGTTGTAGTCGCGTAAGACCATATATATGTATTTCTTTTTGTTTTCTTTTTTGTCTAACCTAGAGGTTTTATTATGTCAAAAGTCTGAAAGAGAATTTCCCTATGATGAGGATGAAATCTCACTTCCATCCCATTCATTTGGTCTAATCTCAGCTCAAAATTCATGTTTCATTGTTGTGGTCTCTTTTAAATGCACACGCACAGTTGCGCACTTCACGTACACTTCAGCCCACATAAATTTAGAACCCCTCAAATTATTGCTCAGCAGAATTTATATTTAAACTTTAATTGACCAAATATCTTAATAATCAGATTCCCTTTTCCCTTCGCTGGGCAATTTGTTTAATTAAGTTTGGTGATATGATGATCATAAACAGACTCATGAAAGCAACCCAAAAGATCGAAAGGAAAAGATAGAAAGAGAAAGGCATGTTATTGGTCAATTAGGGTTTGTCGAAGTTAAAGAATGTATTTGATTTAATGGCCTGATTAACTTGTCATTATCGTGAAGGTTTACAAATGTAGAATAAAGGTTTATCAGAAAGGAGCTCAAGACTAAATTAAGCATGATCCTAGCTAACTCTTCTTGATGCCATGAACTATACCTAGAGAATATTTCTTTTTTTAATCTTACTTATGAAAGAGAAGAGAAAAGCATATTATTATATCTTGCAGATCCTAGAACAAGTAAGCAAACATGGCCATGCCACATAAGGGTTGTCTTGTGGAAATTGACAACTAAATATATATAGTATATCAATCAAAATTAACAATTCAACTTTGTCTTTGCAGGAAGAAACCAAGGGAAGGAAAGAAAAGATAGCAAGCAGACAGAAGCTTGGACACCCTACAAGCAAAGAGAGCAACGCCTCTTATTTTTCTCCTTCGAATTTGGCTTAGTTTACACTATGACCTTAAGTGCTAGCTTAACCCCTACTGCAATGGCGTGCTTGAGATGTTGCTCGGATCGGAAAACCCAGGTACCACTTCAAGCCTAGGTTATCCCACGAAATCAATCGATCAAGTCAAAGGTCAACCCATATCTTCACAATATTGCTTCTATCTTTGATTATTTCATCAGTCTTTCATCTCTCTCGTTTCTCTTCTTCCTCTGTCACATCCAGTCAAATTGATGTATACTCTCATTTTGATTGTGATCTTGTACATGGTGACTTCAATGTGTAGGAACTGTGGCGTTCTAGAACTCTAAGCTAGGAACAAACATGCATTCCAAAGGGATGGAATAAGTAGTTCACCTTTTGAACTTGTGATCTAAAAACGCCTTTTGATATCAAAAGACTATACTTTTATTGTTTAGGTTAACATTTTATACTCACAATCATTCAATATACTGAATTTCCCTACGATGAGGATGAAACCTTTTAAATTAACTGAAATCTCACTTCCATCCCATTCATTTGGTCTAATCTAACCTCAAAATTCATGTTTCATAAAATTTTAGTATAAATCTCACTTCCATCCCATTCATTTGATATCAAATGACTATACTCACTTTCATCCCAGACCGGCACCAAATTTTCAGGGACCGAGCCCAGACTGACCACTAACACACCGGGCTAGGCTAGCTGCTTCTGAACTTAGGGACCAGTGAAATCCCAGACCGGCAAAAACCTTACCGGTCCCGACGTCTCGCCGGTCCTTCTCCACTCCGACCCATGAAACTGCAAGGACTCGTCTAGTCGTTTCTCTCCGGCGAGAAACTTCAAGCCCTAGATAAACATAAGAGAGTTTATAAGAGATATGTTTCATTTACACTACTTAATTGACAAAAGAAATAAGAGAGTTTGGACAAGCGTTTCCAATAATATTTTTTTCATTAATATAATCCAAATGTCGACACATGCTACACAATATGTTCTTAGAAATACTGTAATTGAAGGTTTGGAAAGAGGCTAATGAACTGAGTTCAATTCGCAATGTGACTTGCCGGTGGGCAAGTCATAACTTCAAAGATCGGAATGGGCAGCCCAAGTTGATGATCGATTAAGGTTTGTTGCATTTGACGTCAAAAATGAGAGTACTTGACACACCATTGAGGCCCGAGTGATCAGCTAACACAACTTTCAATCAAGAGACTAACAAGCATGCAGGAGTGTGACAGTGGAAAGATCCTTAGATGAGCTTTTGATGAATGTTCCTTATTGTTTGGATGATTGCAGAAAGGCGGATGGATAGTCCTTGCTCATCAAAGAGTCGGACTCCTTGGTACTGATGTTGCAGAATGTAATGGCGTCTGCAATATTGACTGTCTGAAGATCAGTCCAGCAACCAATTGATTGTTAAGAGACCACACGATTTTCATGCATATGTATGAGCTTTGGATGCGACAAAGCTCATAGTATTTTTTCCTGACGAGTTTAGGAATCCGAGAATTGATGTTTCGGTCACTGAAGATCACCTTGAACTTTTCCATGCATATTACTTCTTTCAAAAGAGTGACAACAGACTCTGGAAGCCAGCTCCATCCAAAAATCAAGGTCAACATTACATTCGCTCTCTACACCTACATAATTGTCAATATGACTGAACATATATATTCACTCTATATGTAGTGTGCTCACAAGACTCAGTTTTGGATGAACCCCCTATAAACTGCTGTGTTTTTGTATTCATCAATTTACTTTGTTTAAATGGTAGAATAGCAGTAAGGATCTAGGGTGCTTAGTTGCTTACACTATAGACGCATTTTAACTCCCCGACCCAAGACTTACTATAGAGGATAAATCTCATTTGTCGCAGGCCGGAGTCAAGACACCATTCAAGTTGTGCATTGATTGCCTGGTTGGGTAACAAGCTAGACATGCAATTCATGAAAAGAGATTTTGGATAACATGATAGTAGAGCTGCTATCACAAAGTACTACTAGTGCACTTGTTTTGAATATGACTAGCTAGCTAGCTAAGTTTATTCAAAGCCCTTCTCATCTAGACACCTTAACATGCACACGAAGCGGCTGCTATGAACGCAGCCTCGATCAATAGTATAAAGATTAACCACATGTTGTTTCTTGGAAGACCAAGACACAACTAAGCACAAACTCATAACCTCAAGTACTCTTTATTTCATCAAAATACCATGCCTAATCACTGCCTGTATAATCCAACAACTCATCATTGTCGAGCTCACTTCTTATAAAGAACTCCAAGGTTAATCGGCTCATTCACCCTTCTCATTTCTCTTGCAGCATCATACACTGATTGCTCATACCCCACCCTTTCTGCTTCATATTTTCCTTTCATAAAGTCCGCCAAACTCGTCCTAACCTATGCCCACTCTCGTGACTTTGTACGTCAGTGATTTTGCAGCAACACTTCTCGCTTGACTGCGCAAGCCCACATTTATACCTAACATCTTAGAGGCGTGGTCTTGTCCCATGGCAAAAACTCACGCTGACACCTTGAACAGTTGAACCGATGATGAATATCTAATGGCATCAACAATATTGACAGTCTCGGAGATCAGTCCAGCAACCAAAAGGTCGTTAAGAGCACAAGTTTTTCAGGCATGCATGAGTTTTGGATGCTCATACCTGCATGAAAATCTTGTGGAGTCTCTTAACAGCCAATTGGTTGCTGGACTGATCTCCAAAACGGTCAATATTGCAGATGCCATTACATTATGCAACATCTCCGAGTTTAAGACATGGGACAAGACAAAGCATATAAGATTCGTGCGCTACGAGGAGAGCGGACTTAATTAGTTGACTGAACAATTAACCAAATTAGCGGACTTAGTCTTGCCAGAATTAAGAGGATATTTTTTTTGGCAAGAATAAGGTTGCAGAAAACAATTAACCATCAGAGAAACACAGCAAAGAACAAGTTTATATATATGTAGTTGACTGAACACATGCAACTAAATAAATTAAAATGCATAGAGAACCAAAGCACTAGAGAAGGTTAATGACTGACGAGATGGAACAACTTAGATATTAATCAAGCAAAACTCCAGTTCAAGTGCAAAAAGTTCTTTCTGGTTCTTTCAATTTCAATGCGCGTTGATTGGTGTATACCATATTTATATTTCATCTTGTTTCTTCTTGTTCTTTTAGTTTGATTATAGTTTCAATATCGATGATCATAAAGGTTTCCCTGTAATACTAATCCGGAGATGGGAAAACAGAGCTGCACAAAATGCTATATATATATTGGGTATCAGATCGTATCAAAGGGGGTATTCTGATCTTTAAATGAAAAATATAACAGATGATCCTTTGGGAGAACATACCTGAGTCCATAAAATAACTTTCAATCCAGAGCAAAAACTAAATTGCATTGCAGCGTAAGATTGCACCCGTCGTGGTCTCAGTAAAAAAAAGAAAAAGTTGCTCTTCGTTGAAAGAAACCTCTCACGCAGCTACAAAATTCTTCTTCTGCTGGGAAACAAACAAACAAATTAAATAACGAATTAGGAAACCAATCCTCGAACAACTAGGAAAAGGAGGGACTTTGGGACGATGTTGTTTCAAAGAAATTAAAAGAGGACCGCACAATCCCCAAAGGTGTTTGAAAATGGTGATTCATGACTACACAGAAACCCTAGCAGCCGCTGTCGAAGAGAAAGGAGAGAAAAACTAGCACGTAAAGGTTGGGGTTTGTGTTGCACCACTGTCTAGTTGAACTCTTACAGAGATAGCCCACATCTGATATTGGATTAAAATTTGGGCGTGGCAGTCAACTCTGTGCCCATAGCTCGGCCTGTTTATAAAAAGAGGATTCCTCTCCGCTCAGAATCTCTCTCTTCAATTCTCAGATATTTCAAATTCTGAGGTTTGTTCATTGGAAGATTTGTTCTTCTGTGCTCCATCTGCTGCTATGTTGCGTACTAAAAGACTCCCTATTGATCGAGAGGATGGTACGATCATGAGTTTGTTCCGCCTTATATAATTCATATGCTTTTCTTTCTTAGGCCACGTTTGTTAGACCTGACTAGATTGGATTGGCAATAGAACCGGATTGGATTGGTTCGGGAAAGGACTTGCATTTCTTTATCTAGAGTTTGGAGCAAACAGATAACAACCTGACTGGATAAGGAAATCTAAACAAAATTAATGTCTATTTAAATTTCAGATTATTATAAAAATATTGGATAAAGTTGCAGATCTGGACTCCATCAAAGAGATCTGCTCGGAAGAAAAATAACTAAAGATTTCAAGCTAAGTCCTTGTTTACCGGCGGCACATATTCTACCATTCCAACGTTCTCGACGTGTTGCAGAGCACCATTGATCAGATACGTCGGCGAAATTGAAAAATCGACAGAGGAGAGAAAAAAGTAAAGGAAGCTTATGAGAGGCTATGATGAGACAGAAATTGAGGAAGGAAGAAAAGGGGGAAGATGACGAGAGGATCTGATGAGAGAGAGGATGTTTTGTTCTTCTATTTGATTTGTTGCGGTTGGAAGCTTGGAGCGCATCTCCAATTGGATAAATTTAATAACAACTTTTCAACTAGATTTGTCATCAAGCTCTGAGTCTCTGACAGGACTTGAGCTATCTGGTTAGAATCAGTACGTCCAAACACAGTTTGCAGTTGGACAACTAATAATTTCTAGGTTTAAAATTTAAAATTTTCATTTCTTTAAGTTTTATTAATTTAAAGGCCTAATTTCACTGATTCGCCATTTCGCATTAAGAGTCAGGCCAGGGATTTAAAATACATATATTCCATGCTTAAAGGGATTAGAGAAAGATTAAGGTTACTATATGGTATAGATAAACTGCAAATAAACATAAAGTCAAAGAACTTACTGTACTTAAATGTATACTTACTAACTTACAAAGAACTTACTTAATCTTAATTAGATCGTTATACAAAGACTAGTGGATACATGGTTATGTGCATTGTCATTTACTTAATATATATATAAAAGAGTATAAATTCTCAAATTCTTAAAGTAAGAAAGTTTTTTTTAGATTCTATATATATAGACACATGACCCTTAGTAGAAGCAGGGCTGGCCCTGTGTGTATAGAGGCTTAAGGCGAAGAAAATCTTAAGGCCCTAAATCAAATTTACAAAAAAAAAAAAAAACATAGAAAACATTAACGGAAGAAATTATATCAAAGTTTCAAAGTATCAACAATTAAATCCTAAAGATTATCATATACACAAGCCTCAAACATATAACATGAACAACATAAAACAAATCGCAAATACAAAAAAAAAAAACCACTGAAAATGGCTTTTTTATTGTCTGACTCCTTTTATGGCTTTGATTGTGAAAGAAAACTAAAACCTAAGGGTGTGTTTAGATGCTGGTGAATTCCCGGGAATTTAATCAAAAATAAAGAATTCTCAATTTCTTAAGATTGTTTTCCTCGTTTGGATTCTTATCTTATGGAATTAGCAATTTCCACGAGAAAATAATCGTGGAATTTGGGTGTGTAAATTCCCTACTTGAATTCCTCACAAAATAAGTGTCATTTGTCAATTCCCTCAGCTGAAGTTAATCTAAATACAAATTTATGTCATTTTAAAACTCTACATCATGAAATCCAAACAATGAAATTCTCAATTAATGGAATTTAAATTCATGAAATTGTATTCCCATGATTTGAAATTTCTATGAAAATTGAAATGACTTCATCAAAACACAACGTAAAGAAAATTTGGGAGAAAGAGATGACGATGGCAAATGGGTTTAGGGTTGTAATCGAGAAAAAAATTATGTAGACTTGTAGGGCTACAAATTGAAATAGTAATAATAAACTAATTATTAATTGGTTTGGTCACTTTACGGTGACCTTTTCTATACTTTGTCACTTTTTTTATCTCTTTTTTTTTTAAATATAGCAGGCCATAAAATATTTTGAGGCCCCTAGATTTTTGAGACCCTAGACGTGGGCCTTGCTACTCTTGCCCTACGGCCGAGCTTGAGTATAAGGGATATCTGTTTTTGACATACATAAGGGATCAAACATTAGACCAACTTTTCAATCATATATTAACATCTCCACCGTTTAATATTTAGATGCATATATATATGTAGATCATTTCTATAAAATTTCATCTCATTTGGTGATCGTTAAAGCTTCAGACTAACTGAAATCAATTGACGGATCAAATATGCCAAATATGAACCGTTCATGTTTATAATTTTAATTCGTAGTTTAGAGCACCTTAACGATCACCAATTTGGATGAAATTTTGCAGAAGTGATTTACATGTTAGGATCTCAAAACTGAACGGTTAAGATTGAAAAATATGATTGAAAGTTTGGTCTAATGTTAGATCCCTCATATATGTCAAAAAAAAGTGATAATTTAGTGGAAGTGCCCTGATATACATGCCAAGAAAGCCTATATATATAACTCGAAAGCCTATATATATAACTCGATCGTTGGTGCCCAGTCCCATCCACTGCATGCAACTATGCAAGACACACCAATAATGTAATTTAGTTTAACAATTTTTGGGTCTGTAGCAATAATTGTGATTATTCAGCACTTGATGATACTCTTCTGGGTGATTATCCTAATTAAAACCCATTTCATTAATGTGTTGATAAACTAGAATATGTGTGTGATCTTGACCATATAAGTTTGTGAATTGATGAGGAAGTGGGCAAAATGAGATCAGCATAACTTAGTCGTCTTTCCCCTTAAAAGAAAAAAGATACTTATTACCAGAATAAGTGAATAATAACAACAGATGCGTACATAATCTGACTTTGAGACTTTTGTTTTTTGCTTTGATCGATACGTTATGGTCTGGCTTTGAAACTTTTCACTTGTTTTATGAGCTGTGTGTTCCATGTGATTAACTAATAAGTATTTGCGATTCATGTGATTAATATTAAGTAATGGAGTGGCGTACGTGTAGAGATTAGTACGTACTTCGTTAATTATTAGTCAACTAGGGAGGGAGTACAACGTTAATATTAACCCTATACGAGACCTGAATGAATCAGCTTGCATATATTTGCTGGCCTTGATCGACTTGAACAACCAAGGAGCACTGATAGTCTCTGTGTAGTCCATGGAGACTACTACGTTCTTTATTTCCCTGCTAGTTCTCTTTGCTTCTCTCTTCTATGTCTTCTGTAAAGTCATTCCTAGCCGCCCTAGGCAACAAGCAAAAGATTATCAGCTGCCGCCAGGAAGCACAGGTTGGCCCATCATTGGTGAAACCTTGGATTATCTACGCACAGCCAGAAACGGTGTCCCTGAAAAGTTTGTGGATGACCGAAAGAGCAAGTACTCATCACTCTCATCATCAGCTGCAGCAACAGCAGGAGGCTTGTGCAAGGTGTTCAAGACATCGTTGTTCGGCGAAACTATGGCCCTGCTGTGCAGTGCTGCTGGAAACAAGTTCTTGTTTTCAAACGAGAAAAAACTCGTCAAGGTCTGGTGGCCTTCCAGCTTCCAAAAGATACTTCCAGCCGACGAGGCCTACAGAATACGCAAACATATGTATGCATTTGTCAAGCCTGACGCTGTCCGAAAGCATATAGCCGTCATGGACCAGATCACGAAACGCCATTTCGATACGCATTGGTCCACGAAGATGGATCGAAAGGAAGCGATCATGTTTCACTCACTCGCAAAGAAGTACGCCTTAGCATTATCTTGTAAGCTCTTCCTAAACCTCGAGGATCCAGAAGTACTTGCCGAGCTAGAGAAAACCATTGGGACTATACATGCGGGGATGGTTTCACTGCCAATAGATCTGCCAGGCACCAACTTCAACATAGCCATCAAAGCATCGAAGAAAATGATGAAGGAAATTGAGAGTATGGTTGTGCAGAGGAAGATAGATCTCATGAATCTGAATTTGACTGATCCTGAACAAACAGCAGATGTGCCACAAGATCTAATGTCTAGCTTACTCTTGGAGACATTTAGCGATAGAGCAGAGGTTACGGCAGCGGACATGGCCAAAACTTTGAGTGGTACCATATTTCCCAGTTACGATACTATAATTAACACACTCTGTGCCACTGTCATCTATCTGTCAGAACTTCCTCTAGTTTATGATGCCGTCCTTAAAGGTAAATTATATACACAGCAAATTCTAAAAGTTTGTGTTGCTGGGGACTTGCTGAGTTACTGATACTGTAGCGTATACTGAAATGGAATAATGGATCCATGTACAACTATGTGTTGCAGAGCAAATGAAGATTGCAGAATCAAAAGATGAAGGAGAGTTGCTCAATTGGGAGGACATACAGAAGATGAAATATACATGGAACGTGCTATGTGAAGTATTACGATTGCAGCCACCAGGTAGTGGAACATTTAGAGAGGCCATCACCGAGTTCATCTATGAGGGGTATCTGATTCCAAAAGGAATGAAGGCACGTAAATCACATTACATTACATATACGAGCTAATTTTACTTCAATACATCTAGCTTCGTGAGCATCTATATTTTCTTCATTATTTCTCATTTTCATAGCTCTTGTGTGCAGTTACATTGGAATGTGTTTTCCACACATAAGAACCCGGAATACTTTCCAGATCCACACAAGTTTGATCCGTCAAGGTTTGAAGGACAAGGACCACCTCCTTTCTCGTATGTTCCTTTTGGTGGAGGACCTCGAATGTGTCCCGGAAAAGAAAACGCTCGAGTCCAGATGTTGGTTTTCATGTACAACCTGGTCACAAGATACAAATGGGAGATGGTTTTTCCTAACGAGAAGATGGTCGTGGACCCTGTTTCTTATTCTACACACGGACTTCCTCTTCATCTATTCTCTTGTAAATCATAAACGTGATAAGTATTGTAACTGTTATTTGGTTTAAATAAGTGAAAGTCCGATCTATTATCTAAGAGTAATGGTAGGTGAGGTGGCATACTACATCATCAGAGCATAATTTATATTTTAGTTTATATTTCTATATTCTTGATTATTTTCTACTTATTTGATTTTATGATTTTATCTTTTAATTTATACTGTTTTCTTTCTTATTTATACGCACCCATTAGAATTTGTTCGTCTTGTGAGCTCTTAGTCTGAGGCTGCGCAAAAATTCTTCATCTCATCCCTCATCTCAACATTATCAGGCAGCTTTAAAACTTTTCACTTGCTTTATGAGCTGTGTGTTACATGTGATTAACTAATAAGTATTTGCGATGCATGTGATTAATATTAAGTAATGGAGTGGCGTACGTGTAGAGATTAGTATAATTTCAGATATACGGTGATTTGAGGAGTTGCGTATTAATAGTGCAAGTGCACATTGATACGTAAAATCCGCTTCGCAATACATTCATTGTCACATGTGTTTTCGTGCTTTTTGTTAAAAAAAGGGAAAATGCCCATTTACACAAAAACAACTAAACTAAAGCCTTATCTAATGAAAATTTTATTCAAGAGCCCATTCCAATGAAACTACATAAAAAGACGAACTTACCCTCACACTCAACTAACCTTATATTTTCAGTTTTCACCGATCTAAATTCTCTCTCTCTCTC
>NC_020497.1:5020489-5023651 GCF_000184155.1 Fragaria vesca subsp. vesca
ACTACTAATTACTCTCTCTCTCTCTCTCTCTCTCTCTCTCTCTCTCTGAGACATGAATCACATCGCCAGCGAAGCACCAGCGCCACCGCCTGACCTAACAGCCACATCTCCTCCATCCCCGGCGCCGTTGCCGTTGTCTCTTTTGCCGCAGCCCAACCTTGTCGTCCCATTCGCTGGCGCCGCCACCACCGCCTTCTCCCTCCTCTTCTTCCTCCTCGTCTGCTTCTGCAACATCACCCGCAACCGCACAGCCCCGGAAGCCGACTCTAAGCCGCCTCACCGCTTCTCTTACTCCCTCTGACGCACCACCGACTCATTCTCCCCCATGCTCCTCTGAACTCGTCAACGTCTCTGTTTTTGAGTCTCCGGTCGTCTCCGGCGGTATGCGCGGTCTCTTTCTCCTCCTCCATTGTCGTCTCCCTAGCTCCTCGGTTTCCTACTCCGCCGCTCCTCTGAACTCGTCGACGTCGGGGCTAGCTAGGTTCGTGCTGAGATCGATGATGGTGTTGCCGGGGCGCGCTCAGGGCTAGGGCTCGGCTGGAGTTCAATCCGGGCTGGATCGTTGGCTGGGGAAGGGCGTTGCTTGCCGGCGATGGAGGAGGCCGATGTGCTCATCGTCAGGGAAGGTGGGTGCCTAGAGAAGAAACGTGGGTGCCCAGTTCAAGTCAGTTAGTTTTTTTTGTTTTTTTTGTTTTTTTGTTATCCTCACATTTGAATATTGGGGTCAGTAAGTGATTACTGATTATTGATAAGTGATTATTGGGGCCAGTAAGTTATTATTTGAGGTTTGTAACCTGATTATTGAGGGTCAGTAAATGATTATTGGGTGATTACTGGGTGTCAGTAATTGAAAACAAAGTGATTATTGAATGTCAGTAACTGAAAACTAAAAGTTGTTGGAGTTAATAACTCGATTATTAAGGTCAATAATTCGATTATTTTCTGGTAAATCTTTTTTTCTATTACATTAAGCTGAAATAAGTTGATTATTGGGGGTCAATAACTGATTATTAAAGGTTAGTAAAACGATTATTAGGGGTCAGTAACTGGTTATTAGGGGTCATTAACTTGTCAGTAACTGGTTATTGGGGGTCAGTAACTAGTTACAGGGGAAATTCCGGTGACCGGAGTCCAACGACTGGTGACCGGAGTCCGACGACCGGTGACGGGAGTCCCGCGGCCAGTACCGAAGTCCGACGGCCGATGACCGGAGTCCCGTGAGATTCCGGCCAAGTATTCTCTCTTTCATTTTCTCTCTCTCTCTCTCTCTATGCATGTTTAAGGGGTGATGGCAAAATAGTCTTAAAATAATATGGTTTGTTAAGACTTTAGTAAAGATTTGTGCATTTGGGCATAAAAAAGGTTACCTTATATTGAAATGGGTTAATGAAAAAGATTGTCATTGGAATGGGAAATAAGGGGTTTAAATTAGTACTAAATGGGCATTTAATCATATAACACATATGTATCAATAATACGACCATAATTACGACTTTTTAGGGTTCTAAAACTCGGCCGCCCTGGCTGCTACGACGATGCCTTGTATGGATTGAGCTTCCTTACAGTTAAAAATAGTTTAAAGTTGTTTGATGAGTCCATAGTAATCCGACAGGTTCTACTATGCGGCCTAATTACTATATAATGAGGAAGACTACACTGCATTACTGAAGGTATTGTTATTCAGTCGAAGAGCCGATAAATATTTGTTCGATGATTTCTTGATATCGATGATCCTTATGTTGGACGCTAAAGACTAGTTATTAGAGGAAAGGAAAATGCCCATTTAGCACTAATTTAAACCCCTTATTCCCCATTCCAATGACAATCTTTTTCATTAGCCCATTCCAATATAAGGTAACATTTTTTTATGTCCAAATACACAAATATTTACTTAAGTCTTAACAAATTATATTATTTTAAAACTATTTTGCCCTCACCCTTTAAACATGCATAGAGAGAGAAAATGGAAGAGAGAATATTTGGCCGGAATCTCACCAGCCGCTGGACTCCGATCACCGGACACCGGCCGTCGGACTCCGGTCACCGGCCGCCGGATTCTAGTCACCGGTGACTCGGTAAATGACCCTCAATAACTTGGTAAATGACCCTCAATAACTTGGTTACTGACCCCTAATAATCAGTTACTGACCCCAAATCCCAATAACTTGGTTACTGACTCAATAATCAGTTACTGACCCCTAATAATCGGGTTACTGACCCCTATAACTTGGTTACTGACTCTAATAACTTGGTTACTGACCCCCAATAATCAGTTACTGACCCTCAATAATCGGGTTACTGGCCCTAATCATTTGGTTACTGACCTTCAATAATCAGTTATTGACCCCAATAATCAGATTACTAACCCCAATAATCAGGTTACTGATCCAATAATAGTTGGCCGAAATTACTGGGGGGAATAAGATATTACTGAGGTAGTAAAGAATATTAGAAAAGAAGTTTTTACAAGTGAAGGTGAAGGCTTCTTCTTCACCTTCGCAAACAAAACCAAACCATGGCTTAATCACAGAAACGATTATGACCACACAGAGAAACGATTTGACCACACATATTCTGCCATACAAAAGATTAAAGCCCACACAGAGAAAATACTAAAAAGATTAAAGTCTGTGCCACTCTAACCATACAAAAGCCTTCAACAAACACACTATTCCATGGCTTAAGGTCCACGGTTGAGAATCTCTTTCACCTTGGAATCATCATCCATATCAATCACAAATATAGGGGGGCACACCACCGCACAAAACGTAATCTTCTGGTTCATCTCTCGTCCGAGCTTTTGGTCACCATCGGCGGAAAATCCTTCAAACACTAGGCATGTAGATCTAGACCACGACGAGCTGACAAGCATCAGAAATCTATACAGAAAGAGAACACTAGCCTTCATCTGAGCACGTCGTCCTTTTTCCCATAATTCTTCTTCTGTCTGAGCACGTCTTCCCCACCGACGGCGTGGTAGAGGCGACGAAGCCAGGAAGGAACCATGACTCAGGCTTCTTGAGAACCCGATGAGAGAGAGAGAGAGAGAGAGAGAGAGAGAGAGAGAGAGAGAGAGAGAGAGAGAGAGAGAGAGAGAGAGAGAGAGAGAGAGAGAGAGAGAGAGAGAGAGAGAGAGAGAGAGAGAGAGAGAGAGAGAGAGTA
>NC_020497.1:5023671-5024968 GCF_000184155.1 Fragaria vesca subsp. vesca
GAGAGAGAGAGAGATGAAAACCAGATCGGGAAGAGAGCATAAGAGAAGGAGATGAGATTTGTGTGGCTTTAATTACACAGGGTAATATCGTATTTTTGTTAAAAATCATTGGAATGGGCACAAAGAAAAAATTATCATTGAAATAGGGTTTGTTTTACCTATTTTTGGGTATTTGGGCATTTTCCCTTAGAGGAATAGAAGGTTGCATGAACTTCAGACTACGTGAAGTGTTAAAGCTTCGAAATCCATAAGGAATTCATGACGTTCTCAGTTTTTTCTAGGGCTGGGCATCCGAAACCGGTCCCGATCCCTTCCCTAAAATTCACGGGACGAGACAGGAATTCGTTTCGAATATTGAAGGCCCGGCCCGGCCCGTCCCGTTTTGAAAAAAAGGGTTCGAGGTCGGGCCTTGTTAGCTGGATCTCGTTTAGGCCCGGCCCGTCCCGAATTAAAAAAAAAACTTAATTCTGTGATTTAATCTACACCGTCTGATTGATCTGTGTGGTAAGACTTAACCCACTTAACCCTCTCTCAACACCCACTAGTCCACTACTGTTCTCCTTCTCCTTCATCCGCCCTCTCTCTATTTTTCTCTGTCTTCTTTGATCTCTTGAGTTATCTTTCCCTTCTTCCTCTTTTAGTTTAAGGTAAAATTCTGTAAAGTCCCTATAATTTAGGTGGTTCATCTGTTTAGTCCTTGAACTTACAATTGTTAATCTGGTTAGTCCTTTTCATTATTTCTGATGGAATATTCTGTCAGAAAAGAGAATATTCTGTTTTTCTATAATATTTTTGTTTAAAAGAAAAATGAACGGAGCATGGTGGGCCTTGGATTCTGAATTTGTTTAACATTTTGCAAATATTAAATCTATCCTTCTACTCAAAGGTAAACAGTTAATTTTTTATTACCAATAGGAGAATCTATTGCTACTCGACTTGATTTATTATCAGAAGCTAAACTGTCTTATAAAGAATTACAAGAAGAAAGAAGAAATTTTAGAAAATTAAAAGAAAGAAGAGATAAGCTTCCAAGAAATACCAAAAATTACTAGGATATTATTTTCCAGTTGCAACGAAGGATATATGAGTCAAGAGAGGAAATTGAAGTCCTTCAAGAAACATTTGAACAAGATCAAAACCCTATTGATATTTTGAGCATCGGTTAGATCCGCCCTAGCTGGTATCAGAGCCTGTTTGGCTCAAAAGCAGGTGACAAAAGGCTTATGCCACAAAGTTGGCTTCTCTTGACTAATAAAAGAGAATCCAAATTAAAAAAATTATCAGTCCTTTTGTACTG
>NC_020497.1:5024988-5033193 GCF_000184155.1 Fragaria vesca subsp. vesca
TAGAGGCAATAATTCTTCAACAGAATTATAACATCGCTTATCTCCAAGAGATAGGTATGGACCTTGAAATCCAATTTCGGGAGATACATAACAGGATATCTGGTCTACAAACGATTGTAGAAAAGATGAAACAAGGAGAAAATTATGAAAAAATAGATGAAGAATTACTAGCTCAAAATGTAGCCAGTAAAATCATTATGAATTCTCCACCCTTACCAATGGGAGAAAGTAGACTAAGGTTTAGTGAACCAAAGCTACTTAAATGGAAATCATCAACCAAGAGAGATATGAAGATGTTGAACAGAATTCTCAGTAAAAGGAATACTGTTCCGGTACAATTAATAAACGCTCAAGAATTTGAGTATAATGAAATCGAATCTAGTGTAAGAGAATCATCTGCTCCTAGATTTAGATTCAATGAGATCTATAAAAGAGGATCTTTCATTATGGACTCTCATAGATTCAAGATTCTTGAATTAACTGTTCCAGCCACAGGTGGAGAAACATATATCAGGTTGATAACTCCAAAGGAAGTAAGTGAAGCTTTCCAGAAAAAATATTCCTATATGCATATTGGAGCAGCACAAGTAGGAATAAAACTCTTGGTCAGAGATGGTATTGACTGTTCTGTTCTATGTGTCTTACAAGACGATAGAATAACAGACTTTAAGAAAAGTCTGTTAGGAACAGTAGAAGCTTCTTTGTGCAACCAAGTTGCATATTTCAATGTTTTTTCAAATTTCACAACGCATCTTAGGGATGCTACTCACTGTCTAAGATTAAGAATCAAGACAGATGGGATTTCTATGAAAAAAGGAATGATGGAACTAGCGATAGATTATCGAATCTATTATAAGTTGATGAGCTCAAATGTAACTCCTAATACCAGGTTTCTAAACAGCCCTGGAATTACTACATCTGTTCTCACCAACCCAAAAAATAATTCTCAAGAAAAGCATGTCACAAAATGGCATGAAGTAACATTCCCAAGAGAATGGAATCTGATCCCTCCTGTCAAACAACTTGAGAGCTCTAATGCTTCAATTTATGAAGACATGGGAGGAAAAATCAGTTTACAATTTCATAGGCATTCGTTTGCAAATTATGAAGAAGCCAGTACCTCTGGAACTAAGACAGAGTACAATGAAGAATCTCTTGAAGAAGAGGATACTAAAAGGCCTATGAGAATGTTCCAAGCAAGAGAATTACGAGAATTATATGCACAAGCAGAAACTTGTGATTCCATAGATGAACTTGAAAAGATCATGAAAGAAATTTCTGAAGTTCAACTTGGAAAGAAAAAGAGGAAGATTCTTTCTTATCAAGCAGCAAAAGATGAACCTCCAGGTTCATCCTCCATGGATACAGGAGATGGGGAAAGACAAGTCCCTCCAGACGGTGGTCATACTATAATACAAAACATCACCAACAATCCTATAAAGATCATTCGTGAAAAGAATATCAAGCTTCCAAAAGGACAAGCTCCTACAGGAAGATATGGAGAAAGAAGTTCTCAGAAGTATATTCCTACAGAACCCAAATGGGGATAGTCAGTGTCCGAAAGAGGGGTTTATCTGGATTTAGATCAGGTAGGAGACAAAAGAAAGGCAATAGACAACTGGGTTGCTAGTTTAAAGCTAACTCAGGCTCTAGTGTTATCTAAATATGCCTACGAGGAAGCTCATGCTTATTATGAGTCGACCTTAACTGAAATAGTCCAGAAATGGTACCAGTCCTTCAAGAGAAGTTCTCAATGGACTGATTGGGCAGCAAAAATGGCTCAGACTAACAGTCCTTTAGATTTTGCAGTGCCTATCTACGCACAATTCTGCGGAGATATCACTGGACATAGTGAACAATCTAAAGAAAGAGCTAAAGCAAATATTCAAAAATTGAGTATTTGTAATATGAGGTATTTTGAGGAATACACCAATGAGTTCCAGAACTACTACTGCACTATTGGAGACATTGAAAATAATGATCTCATCAGAACCTATTACAGAAAATTGCCAGAACCCTGGAATGATGCAGTGGCACAGTCATTAGAAGAAAACCCTCTTCAATATTTTACTGTAGGAGGAATTGCAGAAAGAGTTAGGGATCTCCTAAGAAGGCAATGTACAGAGAATAGAAAATCCAAAACCGCTAAGAAACAACTCAGAGGAGTTGAAAACATGTGTCCAAAGATTTTGGATACCCCGACACAATGGGGATGTCATATTTCTGAAAAGAAATTTAGGAAGAAATTCTCTGGTAGAAAGCAAAACAAAAAATTCGCTTCTAAAAAGAAGTATAAGTTCAGAAAAAGCTCTGAATATCAAAAAAGACAATATTCTCAGACTTCTCCTAGGAAGAAATTTTTCAGAAGAAAAAAGAAAACAGGTTCTTCTTCTAGAGAAGTAAAGAAGTGCAGATGTTGGCTCTGCAAAGCAGAAGGACATTATGCAAATGAATGTCCGAAAAAGGATAAAAGGACTTCTAAAGTCTTACTTGCCGAATATGAGGAAGCAATAGATTATGCTAATCTAAAAGGCTTTGAAGTTGCTTATTCTGATGAAGAGAATGAATCAGTATATTCTCTTGAGTACCCATCAGATAGTGAAACAGAGAGTTTTTCAGAAAGTTCTGAGGAAGAAGAGGATATAGGATATAGGCCTATATTCCTATTACAAATACAAAATTGGAAGGAGGAAAATACTGATATTATCAGTACCTTTCACCCTAATCCAGGAAGATTTGTATGTGATTATTGCGGATGCGATGATGATAATACAATTCCCATGTACTGTGAATGTACAGGAGAAACTTATCATCGCAAATGCTTTATTGCAGAACTCAGAAGAAAAACTAAGGCTAAGGATGCTCATACCTTAGTAGAAGAGGAATATAATATATTCCAGAAGAAGGAACAAAGAGAGAACCTGCAGCTCGAAGAGGATATAAAAACGATGAAGTTTGTAACTTCATTAAGTCAGAATAAGGAAATCAAGGATTCTCTTGATTCTCTTAATTTCGAAAGTTCCAATCCAATATTGGGTTTAGCGGATGATAATCTTCTAGATTCCACCCCTGCAGAAAGAAGGGTCAATCCTTTCACAGGATTACTTGATAGTTCAAAAGCACAAGAACAAGCAATGCCAGTCCAGACGAGCATATATAGTAATTATATTACTATAGGACTGAAGTTTCCCAACTACAAGAAGTATCATCTACATGCATTTGTAGATACTGGTTCTGGGTACAGTCTTGCTAAAAGATATGCTATCCCTGAAGAGTATTGGGAAAAATCTTCCAAAACGGTTACTGGAGTTGCAATGGAAAAAAACAAGATAGTCATGGATACTATGGCTAGAAATGTAAAAGTTTCCTTAGGAGGAGGCACTTTTACCATCAAGATCCTTTGGCAATGTGAAGGCCAAACTACTGATTTGTTGATAGGAAATGATTTTCTTCTTCAACAAACAGTAATTCAAACCCCAGACATGATTGGGTTTGAGAAAAATAGAAAATTCTATTGGGAATCCCGATTAACCGACGCAGTGTGCGTTACAAGTAAAGGGTTTACCAACCAATATCAGACGTCGCTAGCGAAGAGTGGTGATTATACGCCAATTTTAAAGCCAGTTTTGTTTCTTCAAAAACAACTTAAAGGGCATAGTGAGATATTGGTAAAAGAAACAACAAGTTCAGATGACTCTGATTCAGAGGAAAATTCTGAATATCAAATTTCTGACAGTGAGAGTTCTGATGGAGAAGAAGAATACATCAGAGAGCATAACTTAAAGGTATATGCAAACAAGGTAGAACAAAAGAAAATACCAACTCTCGCAGAAATAGAAAATTTACTGAAACCAGTAATCAGTGAAGATCCTCAGTTGTATTGGGAAAAGGACCCAATATATTGTCAGCTAAAAATGCATGATGCAAATGCTATTTGCCATGTTAAGGCCATCCCTCACTATAAGGAAGAAGATAGAAAAGAAATGGAAAATCAGATCCAAGAGCTTTTGGAAAAAAGGTTAGTAAGGCCTTCAAATAGTCTTCATCATGCCCTAGCTTTTCTGGTAAGGAATCATGCTGAACAATTAAGAGGAAAAGCCAGAATGGTAATTGATTACAGGGATGTGAACAAAAAGACTGTCAAAGACGGTTATCAGATAGCACAGGTGAGGGTTCTCATCAATAGGCTTAAGGGAGCAAAAATCTTCTCAAAGTTTGATGCAAAATCAGGCTTTTGGCAGGTTAAAATGCATCCTGAATCCATAGCTTTAACAGCTTTTGGAACTCCTCAAGGGCATTATGAATGGTTAGTTATGCCATTTGGCCTTAAGCATGCCCCGTCTATTTTCCAAAGGAAAATGGATAATATCTTCAAGCCTTATATAGATGGATAATATCTATTTTCCAGACTTTTGCATAGTTTACATAGATGACATCCTCGTCTTTTCCAAAACTATGAACGAGCATTTAAAACATCTTGAACAGGTGTGTAAGCTTATTGTCCAGAAGGGAATTATCCTCGGACAGAAAAAGATTCATCTAATTAAAGGTGAAATTGATTTCCTTGGCATTCATGTTAAGGATGGAGAGATTCGTCTCCAAGATCATATTGTTAAAAAAATTAGCCAATTTCCAGACAATATCCCAGATGCTAAGTCTTTACAGCGATTTTTGGGAATTGTTAATTTTGCGAGAGATTTTATTCCTCAAGTTAGCGGACTAACTGCTCTTCTCTCTCCAAAAACAAGTTCTAAGAAAAAATGGTCTTTCACAGCTGATGACAGTAATACTGTCAGAAAGATTAAGGAATTAACAAAAACCCTTCCTCCTTTACAGTTACCTGAAGAAGGAGATTTGATCATTTTGCAGTGTCACATCCCGACCCTTATATTTTTACCTTATTTACTAGCGTGATTATAATAAGAATTTTACCGTCTCGATCATGAGTAAATAGTTTAATTGGTCCCTAGAGGGGTTTCGGGGACGATTATGTGCGGAGGATTATTCGTATGAGGAAAATACGACGACGGTAAAAATGGTAAATTTTAGCTAGTAAAAGGTAATTTTTATTCGGGTATTATTTTTCGGGACGTTTTTATTTTGGAAGATTGGGTTATAAGTGGTGTGGACCGGTTTGGGGTGTGAGGCCCAAACCCTTTTTTTTCTTCTCCCTCTCTCCCGTTTTCTCTCTCTCTCTCTCCCCGTATTTTTCCTTCCTCCCGCTGCCGTCCGTCCGGCCGTCCTCTTGCCGCCGTCCGGCCATCCTCTTGCCGCCGTCCGGCCACCAGCTGCCGCCGCTCCACCCCAGTTCGGACCCCCATCTCCTCCTCTTCCTCCCCGGCCTAGCCCCCGAGCCTCTAACCCGCCTGAAGAGGAGAAAACCCACCGGAAACGCCGGAAAGCTTTTCGCCGGAACTCCCTCCTCTGGCCACCAATCCGGGCAAGCTTGGTATGGTTTTGTAGCTCTCCAACCCAGCAGCCTTGCCCTAAAAGGACTCACTCCCTTTTGAGCTAGGTAAGGAGAAATTTGAGGTGGAAGTTTTATGGTTGTTTTTGATGTTTTTAGTCGATTGCCCTAGTTAGGCTTGGAATTGGTGTTTGTGCTAGTTATGAAAGTTGTAGAGTATGATGAGAGGAAGATGCTGTTAAAATTTCATAGGAATTGGAGGTCGCCGGAATTAGCCTACGGCCGCCGCCGGTTAGGAGATTTTAATGTTGTTAAATTTGGAATATTAAGGGGAGTTTATTGAAGTAAGTTATGGAATTTTTGGATGAGTTTTGGATAGGTTTATGAATTTCCGAAGTTAGTATTTTTGGCGGTTAATTTATGTAGAATCCGGCCGTTGGATTAAGTTGTTTAATCTGTGGGAAGGTGTAGTTACAGCTGCTGGTTCTAGGGTTGAAATGTGGACCATTTCGAAGTTAGGCAATGATGAGCGTGTTAATGGCTCTCGGTTAATTTCTGCCTATTTTGTGTAAATATTGGAATTTCGGCTGGGAACTTAATATTATATTTGGAACAGGTCGTGAGGAGGCTCGAGCTGACGAGGCCCCAGATCGACATCAGGCTTAGGCCTAATTTGTGAGTGGACTTTTGTTTTAAATAATGTGCATGCGAAATAATTTATGTTGTTGGAGAATAACCGAAATTGAGAATTTCGGTGGGTATATATATATATATCCATATGTGGATGATTATGAGAATAATATGTATATGAGAGAATGCTAGCTAGCTATACGTGCTTTTCCACCATACTGAGATAAAATTCCATTATGGTGCAACGTGAGCGTTAGACGCAATCGTTGTGGCCCTGTATAAAAATAATAATTTATATAGGGGATATGCGCGTATATTTATACACCGTCTTTTCCACCATAATGAGGTAAAATGCCATTATGGTGCAACGTGAGCGTTAGACGCAAGCGTTGCAGCCTTGTGTGAATTTACTATTTGTTTTAGTTGTTTCAAGAAAATTCATACAAGGGATATGACGAGTGTAATACATACATATTTTATTTTAGCCTGAGAGGCTGTATTTTATTGAGCGTTGGAGACTGGCCGGTGCCAGTCATGAAATTCCAGTTTTCGTGTTGAGCGTTTTGAGCTGTCGCATGCAGCATATTTTCTTTTCTATGGAAAAGTAAAAATTGGGAAATCATAAAGAATTATTTCCTTTATTTTATTTTTGTCCACTCACTCTAACGTTATTAAATGTTGACCCCTGGGCCTTTCGTTTTAAATTGCCCAGCCTGCAGAGTTCGGGTTGGATCTAGTAGGAGGCGAGGCATAGTCACCCGCATTTCTGCCAGTTTTCATCAGTAGGTTACCTGTTCAACCTACTCGTGTTTTCTTGCTTCCGCTTGTGTTTAGTAGCTCTGAATACTTTGGGATTATTGTATATTATGTGTAGAATTTCTGAAGGATAATTATGTGATGTTTGGAAGTGTTGAATTAAGAGTGAAATTTGGAATTTTCGAGTTAGGGTTGTCCATCTGCAAGGGAGATTTTCTCAATCTTTTCAGTAAATTTTCCTTGGAGGTGGTCCCCGCACGACTTACTCCGGGTTTCAGGGTGAAATTCGGGGTGGGTCGTGTCATGCAGACTGATGCAAATGATTATTATTGGGCAGGAGTTGTTTTAGCTGTTGCTCCAAATACAAATCATGAAAAGATTTGTAAATTTCTATCAGGAAAGTTTAACGCTGCTGAGTTAAATTATTCCACTGGAGACAAGGAAGTCCTTGCCTTAATTAAAAGCATCAAGGGTGCTGAGGCATACCTAGGAAACAAATTTGTAGTTAGAACTGATAACAAAAGAGTTAAAAATTTCAAAAACTACAAATTAACTGATGCTGCAGATAGAGGAAGAGTGTTGAGATGGCAAATGTTTTTAACCCAATATGAATACGATGTTGAAATGGTTGCAGGAAACAAGAACTATTTGCCTGACGCGCTTACAAGAGAAATGGCGATGTTTGATAGAGAAGGTCGCAATCCCAGAAGCCGAAAACCGGAATCAGAGGAAAAGAAGCTATGGGAAAGATTCAAAAGTGGTGATAAAACAGTAGGACCACTCCATGACGGACCAGGATATCAGTATATTGTTTCTTATGGAACTGCTGAGCCCAGTCAAGCTTTAAGAATCAAACCTAAACAAAATTCTGAAGAAGATGGTCGTTCTTGTCATTCAGGTGGTACTAATGAAGACAAACTCATATCTGAGTTCTTGCTGTGTCCGAAAGGATCGGCCTTAACTGATCAGTCTCAGGGGAAAAGACTGACTAGCCCGTCTCAAACGGCAGACGGTAAAGGCATATCAAGTCCGTTAATGGCTGCTGCTTTGCCAAAAAGCAGAAGAGACCCTCTTAGGGCAAATAAGATAACCGATAGTCACAGGAAAGAAGGTCATCCATGAGCAATCTCTGAAGATCTTTCAGAAGCCAGTATTCAGAACGGAAAGACTTTTACCCTTCAAGCAGAAGATTATTATTGATAATATTCTGTATTCATTTTATGAAGAAAATGAAGCTCACTTGCTTCAAACTCTCAAGGCTTTAACTGAAGAAATGCATGGATTCCATGCAAAAGATAAAGGTATTCTAGCAGAAACCTCGAAGGTTGTATACCTCGAAAATCCTGAGAGTGCTAAGATCCCCATTTTAGCGCTAAAAGAATCGGAATGGTACAGCTTTCATAACCTCTTAG
>NC_020497.1:5034251-5059122 GCF_000184155.1 Fragaria vesca subsp. vesca
GTAACTGTTGGACCTTCTAGATGAGAAATCAAAACCTTAAGGACTATATAGATGTTTTTTAAACCTTGAGGACTAAGTAGATGAGTTGTGTAAACCTTAGGGACTAAACAAAGGTTAATTCTTTAGTTTATATGTGAGATCAAAGAAGCATCAATATCGTGAACCCCATAACCCCAACTTTCTCTACCTCTCCGTCGCTCCCCGATCACAATCCCCAAAACTCATCAATTTTGATCTTCTGGGTTTCTTTGATTTTCGGTAAAGGTTGAATCTTTGGGGTTAGGGTTTGTTTCTGATGAGTTCTAATACGATGCCATCTAGCTCAGCAGCCAAATATTCAAGATTTACTCACGCCTCTCCAATTTCAAAGCCGAGTAGTTCAAATCGGAATCGTTCATCGTTGGTCCGATTTCCCAACTCGAGATTGGACCTCGCGGCGAGCCGGCATCGCTGTTGTTCTCTGGGCATCAATTAATCCAAGTCTCTGTGGAACTCGGTAATTCTAAATCGTCTCCACTGCCTTAGTGAACATGACTTATTATTCATGGTGTTGTTCATGTGTTGATTTAGTCAAATTGGAAGATTTGATGGAATTGACTCTGGTATGTTGCCTTCGATGATATCTGTGTTCCGTATCATGAGTTTTCCAATCTGTGAAGTTGTGATTGTGAAATGTGGCTTTGTTAATTGTTATGCATCAGTTGATGATGAATTGAGAATGGTTGAATTGAATGAAGAAACTTGCAGGTTGGAACCGGAAGCATACATGCATCTGTGTTTAGGTTCTGTTGAGTTTGCTTCCAAAAACAATATTATGCATGTTTGGTTTTTTGTTATTTTTTACTTTTTTTGTTCGTTTTGGGCCCGATTCCAAACGAGATTCGAGCCTGTCGGGATCACTTCTAAAAATCGTTAATCCTGTATCGTTCTGTCCCTATTCAAAATTTCATTCAAAATTTCGGGATCGGGATCGGGATCGGGATCACCCTAATCTCAGCCCGTCAATCCCGATCCGTCCCGGCCCATGCCCAGCCCTAGGTGAAACCTTGGAGTTTGTACGCACAGCCAGAAACGGTGTCCCTGAAAAGTTTGTAGCAGACCGGAGGAAGAAGTACTCCTCCGATGGCTCATGCAAGGTGTTCAAGACATAGTTGCTCGGCGAATCTATGGCAATCCTGTGCACCGCTGCCGGAAACAAGTTCCTGTTTTCGAACGAGAACAATCTGGTCAAGATCTGGCGGCCTCCCCACTTCCGAAAGTTTTTTCCAGTCAGAGAGGCCTCCCGAATGCCCAAATTCCTGTCTCCATTTCTCAAGCTCGATGCTGTCCGAAACAATATAGCCGTCATGGACCAGGTCACCAAACACCATTTCGATACGCATTGGTCCTCGAAGATGGATCAAAAGGAAGCGATCATGTTTCAGTCACTAGCAAAGAAGTATAGCTTAGAATTTTCTTGCAGGCTCTTCCTAAACATCGACGATCCAGAAGTAATTTCCAAGCTAGAGAAAAACGTTGGGGATCTACATGCGGGGATGGTTTCACTGCCAGTAGATCTGCCGGGCACCAAGTTCAACATAGCCATCAAAGCATCCAGGAAAATGAGATGAAGGAAATTGAGAGTTTGGTTGTGCAGAGGAAGAGAGATCTCAGAATCTGAATTCGATTGATCGTGAACAAATAGCGAATGTTCCGCAAGATCTTATGTCTGCCTTCGTCTTGTAGGAGTTTAGCGATGGAGAAGAGATCACGGAAGTGGACATCGCCAACACTTTGGGTGCTGTAGTACATTCCGGTTATATCACAATAGTTAACACATTGTGGCCACTGTCATCTATCTATCACAGCTTCCTGCAGTTTATGATGCCGTCCTTAAAGGTACATTATATACATAGCAAATTCTATCTAACTAATTAGCTAGCTGCATCAACTAGCTATTTATCTAATTATCACTAACATATGCTCGTACCAACGATCATTACGATCCACACAAGAATTACTGAGAGAGAAAATGATGGGGTGTGTTACGGTTGGCATATGTTTAGAGAAAATGATGAAAATGAGTAGTGTTACTGGGGACTTACTGATACTGTAGCGTGTACTGAAATGGAACAATGGATCCATGCGCGTGTATGGTTATAATAAAAAAAAAGATGACGGATCCATGTACAACTATTTGTTGCAGAGCAAACCGAGATTGCAGAATCAAAAGATGAAGGAGAGTGGCTCAACTGGGAGGACATACAGAAGATGAACTATACATGGAACGTGGTATGTGAAGTATTACGATTGCAGCCACCAGCTAATGAAACTTTTAGGGAAGCCATCACCGACTTCATGTATGAGGGATATCTAATTACAAAAGGAACGAAGGCACGTACACATGACATGACATTACATATATATATATAGCTAATTTTATTTCGATACATCTAGCTTCGTGAGCATCTATATTTTCTTCATTATTTCTCATTTTCATAGCTCTTGGTTGCAGTTATATGTGACTGTTTTTTCCACACATAAGAACCCGGAATACTTTCCAGATCCTCACAAGTTTGATCCGTCAAGGTTTGAAGGACAAGGACCACCTCCTTTCTCGTATGTTCCTTTTGGTGGAGGACCTCGAATGTGTCCCGGAAAAGAAAACGCTCGAGTCCAGATATTGGTTTTCATCTACAACCTGGTCACAAGATACAAGTGGGAGATGGTTTTTCCTGACGAGAAGATGGTAGCGGACTTGGTTCCTTATACTACACATGGACTTCCCCTTCATCTGTTTTCTCGTAAATCATAAACGTGTAAGTGTTAAGTATTGTAATTGTTATTTGGTTTGAATAACGAAAAGTACAATCTATCATATGTATATGATTAAGTCATTTGTGTTATATGTAAGTCTATCAAAAACTTGTAATAAACATCGTGAATGTTGTCATTACTTTGATTACAACAAAAATTATCATTAAGTACATCAAATGTGGTACTTGCTGTAAAATATTTCATGATGAATCTGATGCCTACTCGGATCTCCACCCGCAGCCACGGCACAACCCCCGACATTCAACCATGAGAGAAAGGGTAGTACCCATCCCGAACACATTTATCCTCCTAATTAACCAAACTTGTACAATATATCTGTGCAATTAAACCCAACGTGCACTAAGCCAGAGGCCGTCGCCATTTGCCAAACTGAGACTACCACACGAATGTGCGGTGGTCCAAAAAAAAAAAAAATTGAATTATTTATGTGGAGATCTCAACAACATTTTAGTCTAAATACCAATTGAAGAACAAATAAAAGATAATCCATGTATTGAAAAGTAAAAATAAAAGAGAAAATCCAGATATTGGGTCAAAGTTGGGCCTGGTTGTCCAAGCCTATGCCCACGATTCGGCCCATCAAGCAACCCAAGCACCAAATCTTCTTCCCGCCCGCCTCCGTCCATAAATATCCCCTCTTTTCCTCTCCCCTCAGAAATTCTCTCTTCAATTCTCAGAAATTTCAAATTCTTGAGATGCCTCCTTTCCATTTCTCTCTCTAAACTCTAAACCACGCCTCCGCCTCTCTCCCAATCTCAAGCCTTCAGCTCCGATCCAGATCGCATCGTCCTCCGCGCCTCTCAAAACCTAAACCTCGCCGATCCGATCCGGAGCGAAATGAAGTTGAAGATCAACAAGGCCTGCGATCTCAGCTCCATCTCCGTCCTTCCTCCTCACTCCAGGTTCGAAATTCGCTTCGCTCTTTTGTTTCAATATCGCGTCCTTTTCTCTATCGCAGTGTGCTTCGTTTGGTTATTGTGAAAATCTGGAGAGTGCGATTTTAAATTTAACCGATTTTAAATTTTGTACTTCGTTGATCTGTGTTTGCGAGTTTTTCTTGTTGAATTTGACTGGAATTTGATAGGCTCTTCGTTGATCTGTGTTTGCGAGTTTTTCTTGTTGAATTTGACTGGAATTTGATAGGCTCGATCCGGAGCTAGACGCTCGCTTGGGATCACGAGAAAATGGAGGAATGATATTCAGGAAATCAAGTTTTGGATCTCAAGCGTTTATTTATCTAGGTTTTCTAGCTCATCTGAGTTCGCACTGAGCTTGATTTCAGTTTTTTTTTTTGTT
This sequence comes from Fragaria vesca subsp. vesca, assembly GCF_000184155.1. NCBI lineage: Eukaryota > Viridiplantae > Streptophyta > Magnoliopsida > Rosales > Rosaceae > Fragaria > Fragaria vesca. The sequence goes on from NC_020497.1 coordinate 5,038,365, forward strand.
CCTGCGGGTCAATTTTCTTGAATTTTTTAGTGTGCTTAGTGAATCTGTTTGGATTTGGAGAAATTGCGGAAAAATCAAGTTTCGGAACTACTGCACATTTTTATCATCAGGATTTCTCACTGATTTGAGCGCACTGTGAGTTTGATTTCAATTTTGTCTTCCGTAAAATGTGATTTGTGATACATGAGAAAGTGTGAGAGTATGCTTTACCTGACTAGATGGATCTCAATCTCTACCGCTTCCAGTTAAAACTGATAAGATTAAGATGATTGGATCCAAAGGTTTTGTTTAAAATAGGCCTTTTGATTCATTGCCTCACGTTCGATTTCGCTTTGCTGATATGGAAAGAAAATGGTACATGAAACTGAACACAAGGGAAGCAGTTATGTGTGCTTCAAATTGATTATATTTCTATGTTAATTGCTCTAGTCAATATGCACATTTGGGAGATCAAATCCTCCGCATATGTGAATAGATAGCAAATATGTGAGATGATGTGGCTAATAGATTGAATTGCTGAAATCTCCTTTATTTGTGCTGATTTTCTCATTGATTTGCAGGAGATCAAATTCTGTGCAACATGGACCACAAGGTTCGCAGCTTCAGCTTCGATCTCAACCATCAGAACAGTCATTTTCTCAGGGACTCTCATCTCAGTATGGCATGTTTTCTCAGCTCTCGCAGACGTCTCTTGACGCTTTGACAGATCAGGTAGAATCTCTATTTTACACCATACTTTCATTGTTTTTGTTTTGACAAACTGACATTCAATCAAGTAAATTTGGCTCTATGAAGAATGGTTTTAGTGCTCTATGAGGAATGGTTTTAGTTGAAAAAGCATATAAGTTTGAGCAGCTTTCATATTGTTAACTGGAGACCAATTTATTTAAAATTGTTCTTTCCCAGAAGTCTGTGCATTAATTAAAATCAGTTGATCTCATTCATAGGTTTCTCTGGCAGTCCTAAATTATTGCTTGTGTTCATATCTCTACAGAGGTCTCAAGAACGGGAGAACTCTGTGAAGAAAATTTCTCGCTTACCCCTGATTAGTCATGCACGTGAAGAGAGTCAAATGCAGATGTCAAGACCTTCCAACAATCTCACGCGCAAGTGGAGTTCTGCTTCTGGTTCAGATAATCGATGTAAGGTTTTTACAAAGTTGAATGGCATAAGTATTATTAGAGAAAGAAAAAAAAAGGAAAGAAAAAAGAACTTCTAGTAATGGTATTTGACAAAGAATAAGGATTCTGTAGTTGAATTTTCGAGGGGGTAATAATAACAGACCCATGCTTTTAAAGTCACAACACTGCGCCGAATGAAGGTAGTTTAGTTGCTCGACCATAAGGTCTATTGTATGTGCGGCTGCATTTTAATGGGAGACAAATTCTTTTATCTTCCTGAGCAGGTAATATCAGTGAGGAATTGGAACATCGTATTGGGATGATGGAAACTTCATTGAGCAAGTTTGGAATGATCTTGGATTCTGTCCAGAGTGATGTTATGCAAGTAAAGAAAGGAACAAAAGAAGTTTCAATGGAGAGTGAGTAATCTATTCTTTAACACATTGAAATGTATGAGCTGATGAGAAAGTATATTAGTGAATGATTGTAAGCTGCCTAATCAACATAAGAAGTTGTCATAGCTCCTATTCTCTGAAGATTAATGTTCATATTAATGTGAGAGGGCTTAAGTAACTGATCAAATTGAAACAAAAATTTTGTAGGATACCTTCCATTTGGATACTATATTTGATTGATTGATACCTGTGAAGTGAAATAGGGGAGTCTATACTATATGACATGTCAAAAAATTTCCATCGTATATAATTAAATTTCTTTCTTAATTCAGTGGAAGCAATACAGCAGAAGTTGATGGTTCAAGACAGCTCGCTGCAGTTAATGGTAACATACCTACAATCCCTAATTTACATTCTTATTTACTCACTTAGTTGCTTCAAGCATCCAAGATTTTGCACTTGCTAACTCAACCAATATGTGGAAAAGCAGAATAAGGGGCAAGAGGATCTCAAAGCCAGCCTTGATGTTGGTATCAAATCTATGTCGGAGCAACTGAGCAAAAATGAAAATCAAGATAAGTTACAGGAGATGTTCTTAGTGCTTTCAGCCTTACCAGAAAAGATTGAAGCATCCGTGCTGAGTTCACAAAATAATATACACAGCTCCTTCATCAAGGAAATGCAGGTATGCAGGATGTATAATGGAATGTAAAATGCAACCGCTTAACGCAGTAGATTATGATATTTTAGCTCTTACCCTTTTTCTTTTTTTTTTTGGTATAAGCTAAAGTGATAACTGATTATTTGCTCTTTATGCCAAAAGAACTGGTTGTTCTGCTCTATTTTTGAATATCATTGTCCAGTTGAACATATGAAATTTGGCATACATCTGATTGTTAATTAATCCCCCCTCATCTTTTTGCTTGCAGAAACTTCTTTGCAGTATCCAAACATACCAGAATCAGATGACATACCCCATCCAAACATCCAAAGTGCCATCTGTACTTTCACCAAAGGCACTAAAGGTGATTACATTCCTCTAATTATTGCTCATCAACCTCATCAAGCACCCATACCCTATTAGTTGTGATTTGAATACCTTTGGTATTGGATAATCTGTAGGCTGCTGCCCCTTCTATTCCACAAGTGGAGCAGACGCAGAAGAGGAAGTATGTGAGAAAGTATGTGAGGAAGTACAAAACACCTTCTTTACCATCACCAAAGGTGATCCATACTTCTCTAATGATGTTCTATTGACTTATTTAAGCACTCATGTGATTTGTTTTATCATAAAACCTTTCATATCTGGAAATTGCAGGGTGCTGCCTGTCACTCTGTTCCAGAAAAAAGGCCACATCCTATTAAGAAGTATGTGAGTAAAGTTTTTTTTTAATTCTTTTTTATTGTTTATTTGATAGGAAACCATTTTTTGTTCCTGTTATTCCTTGAGTGAGCTTGTATATTCATCAGCTGCACCATAGGGGTGCACTTCTGTTCCATGGTTTTGATAGTTTCATTTTTGTGTTGTTAGAGAGTCCGAGAGGCTTAAGTACCCTGCTCTTGATTCCCACTCAACTGTACCCTCAACTGTACCTCCAAAGGTTTATGTTCAAGCAGCTGTAGTTACAGCGACAGAAACAGGAGGCTGGAAAACTGTAAAAGCCGGAAAAGCTACTTCTAGTCAAAGGGTGCCCCCACAAGTACAAAAACCTAATGGATATACCTCGGTGAAACAGGTAGCCCTTTAATTATTCGTTTCTCATCGTTCTTTTTAATTTGGAAATAGACAACAAGAGGTCTCACCTAAATATGTTTCTGGTATTAAGGTGATAGACTTACTAATAGATATGCACCGAGTGTATTTGTCTTGAATTCTTATTGATATTGAAGCAAAGTTCCCTACTAATTTTAAGCATTAAATGAAAAACTTTATATTTGCTCATTTCGGGTATTTGAACTTATATATGGCTCATGTGAGATGGCAATGCATGATGCAGGAAAGAGAGAGAGTTATCATTGAATCAGATGAGGACATTGATGGAGGTTTTTCATGCTTACTTGACGAGAAAGGAACAGGTAGTTGGTCAAACTAGCATTTGGGCCTTACCTATCTAATTTTGATGAGTGTCATGTCTTGCTTTTGCCAAAGACTTATTATCATAGCTTTAAATAGAATTTTTAGAAATGATTTGGAATGTAGACCAAAAATAGGCACTTCAAAGAAAGAATAGCTTCTAAACTAGTAGACTTTCCTGAAGAGCCTCTTTAAGGGAGTTAATGGCTGCTGGCTTCTGATAATCATGAATTTGTTGGTAGTCACTAATTAAACCCAAGTATAAGTATTTTCTTCAGGAATTGAGGGCCAAACCAATAGAAACTATAGGGAATGATAAAATGTTTAGCTACAGGCTTTACTTTTCTCATTATTGACAGGCCATGGATATGAATATACGACATATGTCTAGCTCTGTTGCTTCTGGTTGTTTTGCAAGAAGTTACATGATATACTTGGATTGTAGTGTATTATCTGTCTACTATGCGTACTCTTGTGCAAGTACATGATCTTTTTGCTGAAAATCAACTGTAATCATTTTTCTTTTCCTTGAAGACATAAAGAACTTTATGAATGAAGAGGTCGACCAAGAGACAGAACGGATTTTGAGGAGGGCGAGGAGGCGAAAGAGAAGATGCTGTAATCCTATAATTATTAACTGAAGGTATACATTACAACTCTACATCACTTTTTTCTGGTGCTTCCGATTTGTGGTAGTGCAGGCATTACAAAGTTCCTTTCTTCCCTGTGAACAATTTTGCTTACCACCTTTGACCATGATGAACTGTTGTAATACTACACAAGTACACAGTCTACATCATGGTTAAAAGGTGATGATCGAAATTGCTCTTGAACTGTAACGTGGTTTCAGATGCTCAGTAAATCATATATTCGTTGTGTTTGACACTGCAGTTTGACTGATAGAGTGCTGTTTGCTATGTGTGCAGATGCTTGCAGTCTGCTCCTCCCATGTGCTTTGTGTCCTAACCCATGACTCCAACATTATGTGCTTTGAATCCTTTGATTGCTTTGGGGGTATGTTTCTCCCCATGCCCTATTGGTATATCCTTCGACCTCCTAGTAGAGTAGCAGTTATAGATGTCCTGAGAGACACACTGATAGCCTTAGAACTTTGGGTTCATCCCTCAATCGCTGTAAAGAACTGGTAATATGGTCAAAGAGACCCATTATTGTCTGGCAATTCTCCGCACGGCCAATACTCGAGCCTAGTCCCGAGTGAGTTCCTAATCATCGGTTGTATACATTTATGTGTTTATCATCTCGTCACATACGAAGATGAAAATGAGGACCATCTACACATACATGACTGTATACAAACAGATGATTGTGCACGTTTCTTCACTATAAAAGGGTCAATGCTGTCGAGGGTCGGCCTGCCACCCCCAAGGCTTTAGGCCTGAGAAAAGCCCCATGCCTAGCTTGGTCCTTCTGTCTGGTTCGTTTCACAAAAGCTAGATATCATTTCTGTCGGTAGGAGCCCGCACGTGGGAACTTGCTACCAATGTAGTACCAAGCACTTCTTTCATCGCCTAAAAATCAATAACCATTAACTAATCATCATGTCTATTTAGAAGTATATGATTATGATTTTTAAGGACCTCGGTCCCTCCTAGAAGTTAGGTCTCTTAACATTTTTGCACTCTTTCTTTCTGGTTGTGAAGTAAACATCACTTTGAAAGTTCTAATCTGAAATTGTTCGAAGAGCTGGTTGAAAATTATATAAAATAATGAAAATGCTCTTTAATTTATTTTCATTCTATTGAGCGAAGGACCAGTGATTTGGATTGGATTGGTGGAATGTTGCTACTACAACATTGTCTTTGTTCGTTTCCTTTTTTGACATCTTTGTCTGTTTAGGGTGATTGTGATTTCTTGTGTGTTTCTAAATTGGTTTACGAGATTAGATTGTACTATGATGCTAGGAAAATCATTAAGAATCCATCAAACGCTAAGCTCTCCATTATTGATTGTTAGTTTAGTTTTCTTGATGGTGAAAGCTACCTCGTGAAAGCTTAACTACCGTTTAAGACCACCATTCCCCATAATCCCATATTTTCTGTTTACATATAGAAACCCATCTATCAAGAATCGTATCAGAAGAACCCACCTATCAAGAAAATCTCTTGTAATGCACAAAAGTGACCCCAAAACAATGGCAACAACTGGATAACGAGTGAAGAGGTCCATGCAGTTATATAGTTTTCATGTGAAGTCGTATTTGTATTTTCCTCAGCATTTTATTTGGATCAGTTTAAGGGTGTCGTAAGAGGGTTCGTGTTTAATATATATTCGCAATACATGGTTCTGATACTTGCTATGTGACTGCTTTTCGTGGTTAGCCAGGTTTCGTCCTCTAATCAGGGATTAAGTTGAGTGTTGTGCAATTACTTAAAGAAGCTTTTTCTTTTGAAGGCATTGGGTACTCAAAAAAAGAGAGAGAGCATCCAATGCTTAAAGAGATCGGGTCGTTAGAAGTGGGAATTTCCAGATCCCTAGGTTTGAAAATTCTGTCACAAGATTTACAACACAGACTTAGTTTTCCTTGCACTTAATACATAATTATTGATACATAAATATGTACTAAGCTTGCGAGGAAAACTAAGTCTGTGTTGCAAATCTTGTGTCTTTTGAGTCTTTTTCATTGCACCTTTCCATGTTCTTCGATTTCCCTTTCAGCTCTAAAATTATTGAAGTGCATGTGTAGTGAGGGTTCTGGTGCTTTTAATTTGTGTTATAGATTGTGTTAAAATTAGGTGGATGATGATAGTGATAAGAGAAGCTTTCCAATAATTTCCACTCCTTAATGATTTAGTTTAAGTCATCAAATGAGATAGCCACAACAACACACTACTCTTTTATAAAGCTAGGTACTAAATTTCTTTCTTTCTTTCTTTCTTTCTTTCAAATCAAAACTCGTTCAATTGGTATAGCAATAGCAATATTACAAGTGGGACTGCAGGAGTACAATACAAACAGAACGAAATGCCTAGCTACCTACTTCTAACTTCTAACTTCTAACTTCTAAATACTTCATTCCATTTCTAAGGTTATCGATCTAGGGTTTATATAATAGAGACATGAACAGACCGATGAACACAATGTCAACATAGAAATTATTCATAAGCATGCCTCTTACTAAAATATTAGTAGTCCTAATTATTGTTTGTATAAACATCAACATCCCCTAACCTCCTCCTTCTGTCTGTATTAATATAGAACAATTAATTTGCTTTCAATCTATGTTAATTTTCTAGAGATGGAACCATTATAGGGTCAGCTAGGTGACATCGATCATTTGGTAAGAGCTTTGCATTATAACCTCCGAATCAGATAAACACAAACGTAAGTAACCAATTTGGCTGTTGTAAAATAATGATTATCGACCATTGTGATAATCTAATCTCAACAAATATTAACAATGCAGTTTTAAGCATACAGAAATCATTTGCAGATCGAATCGAACTTGTTACCAATATCAGTAACCAACCAATTCAAGAAATAAATAAGCTGCACCAAAACAAACCATGACATCTCTAAGCAACCATGATTTGGTGAAATGAAAACCCTAATACTAATGCATGACACACCCCCACTGTCTCCATTTGCATGCACAGCAATTTTAGTGGCTTTGAAATGAGTGTGTTATGAAACCATAATGAGTGCCATTGTGGTCCTGTCAATTCCACAAAGTCTATGTATTCTCAATATCTTTGAGGGCAAGCAAGACAAAAGCTGCTATCCATTGTTTGCATCTGTAATTCTGTATTATATTTCTTCCTCATGTCACTCTTCTCTTCTCTCTGCCAGTTTGCATTTGACTCCCTTTATATAAATGTGTTGCACACTTTTTATTTGTTAATGTGTGAGAGCAGGTTTGGAAGTGTGTCTCTGTAAATGTCAAAAGGGTTTTCACATAAGAACTGGCAAGAACAAAACAAAGAGACAGCTATTTAGGGTTAGTCACATATCTAGCTAGCTAAATAATAAATGTCAAACTTAAGAGTGCATGATATGGTGTAGTGAAAGAGAAATTTTGTTGTAAACTACACATTTATCTCTAACAATGAGATTTTGTTACTTAAATCATATTAATCATATTATGATTGACTTTTTTCCGTATTATAATTAAGTTAAGTTCTATGTTACTGTTATGAGATTTGATCGATCATAAATATATTATCAGCCTACCGACCATTTGTAGGTGTTACTAATATACTCGTTATCTGTTATTTCTTAATAACTTGAATTTCACTTTTTATTACATTGCATATAAAATTCTGAAATGATTTTAAGATCTGGTTTTTTTAAGAACCCTGTAGTATGTCATTACAGCCGTGATCTTGTATAAAGATGAATCATTTTACTCAAAAAAAATATCTGATTTTTTTTTTCTGATTTAATTAATTGACTCAAGTGTTAAGAACATTGATGATTAAAAATGATCCATATACAAACAGTTCAAAACAAACACCAAAGTACGTGTTGTACAAGACTCTAAAAACCATATACATATATGTCAATTTCCATCACCATCTGCATTTGCACTTCAATGTATATGATTGATTAACAATAGATTTGGTGATAAACTTTCTCTTAGAAGTCCCTTTCAGTTGCGTCACAAAGTAAGCACCTTGCTCTCTAGAATCAATTAAATAACCAATTTCGAACATATTCCAAAACTTAGGTGTTGTCCTCAAGAGCCAATATTCATCAATGAAAAACCTCATGAAATTTGTCTGCTTCTTGCCATTGTCATTGCTAAAAGGTCTTTGCCAGGCAAGTTTTTACCCACCCCCGATCTAAAGAAGATGGCACAGTAAGAGATTAGCTAATAAAATGAGAACCATTTCAATCCCAAGTGTTGGTGTTCATTCGCAATTGGCTACTTGATCATATTTTAGCTGCATAATCATTCTTTAATCAAAATTGCCCTACCAGATTCATAAGTTTCTATCTGAAAATAAAACATGGTGGTAGAGGGTGATGTTATAGCCCTTTGTCTCTTCTGGGCCTTCTGATTAGACAATGAAACCGATCACCATTGAAGTTAATTGGTAAAGGTTGTGTGTGACCCCAACTGCTTCATTCATGAAATTTTGTAGGACCTTAACCTGAACTGTGCATAATACGGCGTTTGGGTTCACAACTGCCCATCTTCACATGCAAGATGCAACCATGGACAAAACCTTAGAATCAAATTTGCCAACCAGCACCAGTATATGACCAACCAATTAACTCCCACTCTCTCTCTCTCTCTCTCTCCCTCTCTCTACTCTCTCTCTCTTTTTTTTGATTGGCTGGTCATACATGACTAACACCGGTGCTGGTTGGCAAATTTGATTCCCAAAACCTTTGGTATCTCATAAACTTATGCATGTCTGCCCTCCCTAGTAGTTGAATTCGAATTCATTTCTGTATATACATATGCATTTCCCATAAGAGTTTCTTGTCCTGTATTTTGTTTATAGTCAGGGAGGTAGCTGGTAGTGGATCCAAGGTTTTCCATAAGGTTAAATTCCATAAGACAACATAGATAGAAGGAATTCAAGGTCTTGGCACTGAATTTAACAACAATAAAATTACGTGTCATATTTCAAATCTTACACCAATAATACTTTGAAATGTCGGTTAGCTAATTCAAAATTACAACTTAACACATTGCATAAGAGACATGATTGCCCGAGCGCAACCATGACAAGCTTGTTGTCAATTTAAACTCTATCAATGGTCATAATTTGATACTGATCTAAAGAATTAGAGAAACATATTGTTTCCCTAAAGACCATATCTTTAATGATCGATGTCTAAACTATATACCGTATATCTTTTGTGAGGAGAAGATTAACTCCCCCCGCCTTCTCATTTATACTTGGTGTCATATAAACTTTCCTAGACACTTACAATTAGAAGGAGGGGGTGTGCTTTGAATTTAAACTTCAATCATCAATACTGGGGTAATGCTAGAGAAAAGTACTATCATTGGGATCAAATAAGAGTAATGGCATAACTAGTGTTCTACATAATTTCTTCCCTTTAATTCAAAACAAAGGAAGGGCATGGTATGATCAACTCCATGTCTCATGAGTACCAAAATTTAGGATGTAAACCGGTTGGTAAGGGGAGTTACAACAAAGCATTTCCATTTCAATCAAAACCAGGTACACGAGTAAGTACAGTCTGACGGTTGGGGCATATGTGTCACTGCATTCAGTAAGGTCAGTAATGAACTAATGATATATATGGTCCATTTCGACTGCACAAACCAAAATTACTGAGTCGCTGACACTGATTATTCTCACATTTACAACGTTGTCTCTTATTTTACTTCATATCCTCCGCTATTTAAGAAGACGGGTTTTAGATCTCATTTATAATGTTGGGTGACATCTGAAATTTGAGTTTCTTTTCCTCATCTTCCAAACAAAAAATAAACAACAGTTGGCATCTCTCCATGCCAACCTGTACAATGAAACACATTCGTGGCTACAAGAGTACAAGTAAAGAGCTCACACTGTTTTAAGACGTTATTGCTAGTCTGATAGTTATGCTAAAGATTAGTAGAATGAAATTTACCTTTTCCTAACTTGTAATAATCACTGATGGCGGAAATTGTAACAAATTTTTGGAAGGATTAGGATTCACCGAGAGGCCAATACATACAAAATTCTCGAACTTAATATCAATAAATATACAATTATCCTATAATTAGAAAGAAATCTTTAAGTTGGGAGGACCATGGCCTCCTCCCGCCTTTTAGAGGATTTACCACTGTTTTCTTTCACTTTGGTTATATATTGTTATACTGTCATGCATATATAATATGTGAAAGGATTGACGTTTCTCAAGGATTGATATCTATGCGACATATACGATTAGTGTATCTCTGAGTATCTTTCTTTTTAAAAATATAGATATATCGATGCAGATTTCTATATTTTAATTCTTCTAACAACATTTGACGACATGCAGTTCTTAAATTTGAGGATTTATCCAAAATCTCCATGCCGTCCACGTCCTAATGATCGAATCCTTAATTTCTTACCATCATACAAACCCCATCATCAGTTTTTCTTTTCTTTTCAATAAGAATCAGTTTACAATTTTTTTTTGGTTGAGAATTAGTGTCCTATGGGACCCCTTTAAGAAATTACTGATTTCCGTCGGCAACTACGGTAGAATTTAACCCGACCCCAAAGGCTCTGAAAAATCCCTCGCTCTAACAAGCGTACACGTCAAGCAGACACATTTCCTCTACCGCCAGCACAAAAAGTGGTAGGGAGAGAGTGAGAGAGAGAGAGCTGGAGGTTAGTGGTGACTTTGATGATGATGATGGTTGGAAATGGAACTACTGTTACAGAGTCCATCTAGTACAGAAACAACAATCGGAGAGAGAGCTAGACAGACAACTCTTTTCTTTCATACAAAGCCTCCCTTCTCGTCCCTCGGCCCCACCCAAACATCAATCCCAACCCAACTCTCACGTACTCCTTCTTATACTCTCTTTCTCTTCCACCCAACACCAACGACATTGTTAAAGCTTTTGTCTTTCACTCTTCTCTCATTTCTTCTCTCCACTTTTCAGTCTTTAATGGCTGCCTGTATGTTTGAGACTTCTACTTAACCAAAATTAGTGGGTCGGTGCTGGCTTTTCTTTTTAGCTGTCAAAAATAGATACCCACTACTAAAAAGTCTCTCTTCCTCACACTGGTGTTGGGTGAAATTCTCCGGAGAAAAAGAGTTGGTTTTTGCAAGAAAAATAAAATCTTTTGCTTTTTTTTTTTTCTGGGTTTGAACTTTGAACTTTGAACTCCGCAGAGTTTATTTGTTGGTTTTTGGGTGTTTCAATTGGATTGGTTTTGAGGGTCTTTGGTTGCTGCATTGTGCTCTGTTGAATAGTTCTCAATGGGAGCAGCATTGACCTTGTAAGAGAAATTTTTGAATTAAAAAAAAGCGGAGGTCCAAAAGCGCATGCTTCTTTAGTTGAGTTGTCTGAATTATCTAGGATCAATTATCTATTCCATCGTGCAGAACTTCAAGATTTTGTGGATCGAAGAGATTTGGGTTTCTGTGTTTCTCAAGCTGATGATCAAATCCCAACATCATTGCTTAGTTTTGTTCGATGAAGTTTTGACTCTTTTGTGATCATCCTAGTAGGTGAGGAAGACCAAATTGCAAGAATTGTTTGAGCTTTTTGTGGAGAATGTTGAGTTGCCGTTTAAGGCTTTTTGAGTGGAAAAGGGAAGCGTTTGATTCCTTGCCATCCAAATAAAGTTTTGGTTCCTTGAGCTCCACTCTGTTATAAGACTTGAGGAGTTGGAACTGGAATCTACTGGTTTCTGCAACTGAGTTTTCCAGCTGCTTTTGTTCTGTTCTCTGCTGTAGTGAATTCAAGGGGCTCTGAAAGTTTGAGGTAATTGGTTCGTGCATGTCATTATCATCAATACTATTTGCATCTTTTGTTTTTCTTCATCTTATAGTACTAATTTGCTTACTAAATCTGGAATGATTTTTTTCCTAGAGTTGAATTTCACTGCGATATGAGTCAAATAAGAGTCATGTTTCTAATTATGGACTAATTTCTATAATCTTCATAACGCTCATCCTCCACATTACTATTCGGAAATACATTTCTTTATCAGTTTTTGGGTGAAACTTGAGAGAAGAAGAAAACAAGAAACTGAATTCCTCGGTTATATCTTTAAAGGCTTTTTATTGATCTCTCCTTTTCTGTCTTTGGTATTTCAATCAGAGCCAGTTATTGACAGATTTTGGATGAAAAAGACCATATAAAAATTATTCATGATGGCAAAGAAGTCCCAGAGACGCACTATTCGGTATGAGAAAGATCAGTTAGGCTGTATGTGGGGCTTGATCAACATCTTTGATTTTCGACACGGCCGCCCCACCTGGAAGTTGATCTCTGATAAGAGGCATGGAAGCAAGCAAGCTATTGGTAAGAAGTCGGATTTTTTTAATTGGAAATTAGCATTTTCGGCTATCTGTTGCCTGAAGTCTTCCGGCTGAAATGAATTTAGGAGTAATTGTGTTATTTGGGGACTTTGCAGGGTGTCCTAGTTCACATCTTTATTTGAATGAGTTTTTCTTACTCTGGTTTATTATTGGGAATTGGTTTAGTTGCTTTCAAATCATCAAAGAGGGCAATTTTCCATACTGTTGAAGTTTGTGTATTTTTCTATGTTATTTGTTCAACAATTTCTTTCAGGCTGAAATGAGCTAGCTCAATGATTTTGGGGTATATTGTAGATAAACTGTCGTAGTCGGTGTTTTTATCTAGTAGTTATTCTTAGTCTGACTTACAATTAGACATGAATCTCAAGTACACTGCTTTCACATCATCTAAAGGGCAATATTCCCAGTTTTTTGTTGAATTTATGTTTTCTTTGGTGCAATTTGTTGCCCAGTTTCTTTTGGCTGAAATGAATTCAGTGGTAATTTTGTTTGGGAGTTGTTTTATGCACAAGATGCCATAGTCAACTTTTTATGTGAATGACTTTTCTTACTCTGACTTATAGTTAGGTATTGACATTTAATAAATTTGTCTTTCAAATCATCAAAAGGAAATGTCCACATTGTATCTGAATCATACTTTCTTTGTGCAGGTACTGGGTCTCCAAGGAACAAGTTTGAGGTGTTGAGTGGTTTGGATGAGAACCTTCAAGGCGCCCTTGTAAGTTTGATCAAGTTATAAGCATATCCAACTGAACTTGGATTTGAAACTTAAAAGCCAGTTTCTGTGACAATGGAGCTTACCACATGTATCTGCTCACTAATTGACTGATGATAGAACTAATGGATTCTTACTTAACTGTTGCAGGAAAGCAATGTGGACCCAACAGCAACAGTGGTTGGCGATGCTTGTAAGCCTAGTGTGAAGAAACTTATGGAAGAAGAAATGTTCAGTGAGCAGGACATGAAGAAAGAGATCAACTCTGATGAAGTAGCAAGTAACCAAACCAATGCAAGCCGGACAAGAATGGACCATAAAAAGACAAAGAAGACTCGTAGGAAAAGCCAGGATATGGACACCTATACTTTGAATGGTTCTGAGACTTCGGAACCTGGATGCTCTTGCAATCAGAAACAAGAGCATAAATCTAGAAGTAACTGTGGTGTAGAAGAGATAATGGAAGAGGTAGGCTGCCAGATCCATCAAAAGTATCATGATCCAAATGGAGAGACTCCTGTCAAGTCAAACTACAAGCATTCTGATTTTGAAGAGAAATTATGTGTGACAATCAAGGAGTTCATGAATCAGAAGTTAACTGATGGGAAGCATCTCACAGAAGATCAGAAAATCCAGCACTTCAGAGAACTAATGGATGCACTTGAGACCTTAAGTTCGGATGAGGAATTGTTTCTGAAACTCTTACAAGATCCAAACTCACTTCTAGCAAAGTATGTCCTGAACTTGCAGGATTCTCAAAGAGAGAAAGATAAAGAATCCAAGGCTGTTACAGAGTCAAACTCCACAGAGAAACTTGAGTATCCAAAACAACCTGAGGAGCTTGTCATTCGTAAACAGCGATATTTTTTCAGGAGAAAGAGCAAGCCTCAAGAAAGGGAACCAGCAGAGGCCAATGAGAACTTTGATGCTTCTAAGAGAATTGTCATTCTGAAGCCTGGGCCTACAATTTCACAGGATTCTGAAACCGAAAGTAAAAAGATCCCAGAGTCCCATTATTTGGTAAGAAGTAGAGGGCCAAATGAAAAGGTTGGCTCTCACTTTTTTCTTTCTGAAATAAAAAGGAAACTAAAGAATGCTATGGGAAAGCAACAGCATGGGGTATCTGCCATTGGAAATTCTAACAGATTGCCCTATGAGCATCCAAGTTTGGGACAGGGTGACAAAGCAAGTGTGAAGGAAAAGTTTGGAAGTTCTCCTAGTAAAGATCACTTCTACATGGAAAGAATTGCTAGACCTTCTGGTGGTATCAAGAGAGCAGACAAGAGCGGCAAAATGAAAGAATCTGAAATGAATTTGAACCATGAAGAACCAGGAATTCCTAATCAAAGAGTATCTAACATCTATATTGAGGCAAAGAAGCATCTCTCCGAGATGCTGAGCAATGGAGATGCAGGTGTAGATTTCTCAGGACAACACTTCACCAAGACCTTGGGAAGGATTCTCTCTCTCCCTGAGTACAATGTGTCTCCTAGGGGAAGTCCCGGAAGGGACTCGGAGCTTGGGTTTGTTACTGCACAAATGAGATTATCTCCTCGCGATCGAGTTTGCAAGGCCAATGAGAATGCATGCTCTCCTAAAAAAGAGAAAAATGTCAGTCCTCTAGGTCAAGTAGCACAAAACTTAGAGGATAGGTTATCTATTTCTGACAACAACCCTGGCTGTGAAGTACAGCCTCCTAATTCCTTACCGAGAACCTCAGTTGATTTGATTAATGACAGTGAAGCAGAAGAAAGCCATGTTTCCATTGAAGATGAGATGAATCCTGAAGGTATTGATTTCTCAGCTTTTGAACATTTTAAAAATACCTGTACTTGTTTTACACTTTTTGATATTCATCATTTTCTAAAATAATTGCAGGTGATATAGATATTGCAAAAGATATTACAATTGTAGATTGGGAAGAAAAAAGTATACTGGATGCTCCTTCAGAACCAAGTGACTCTTCCATTGCCAGGGATGACCGAAGTGGCAACATGACTGAAATTGTGGATGATGAAAAGTGTTCCAAATGGTTAAATCAGGTAATAATATACTTTCTTGCATAGAAAATAATATATATATATATATATATATATATATTTATAATTCAAGATGAGTCCTAATTGGAAATTCAAATAGAAAATAAGAAGTGATTAATTCTCTCTATGTTGAAGCCCTCTCAAAGAATATCTTTTATTTGTCGCTTGTCTTAATCATAATTGTCTCTCAGGATTTCTATGAAGAGAGTCCAGGGCCATCTTCTGCATTTGCATCCCCATCCAGCTCTCCAACAACCAAACATGTTGAAGAGTTAGACATTGCCATCGGCATACCAGAGCGGCCAAGTCCTGTTTCAGTTCTTGATCCACTATTCTCAGAGGATGAGATTAGCCCTTCAAAAACCATTTCTCAACCTGGTAAAGATTCATGACAAGTATCTTATTGACTGGAGTCCTGTGGTTATCATAATATGTGTATCTAATGTTAACTCATTTATTAATTTGCAGTAGAACTACGAATACAACCCCTGCAGATCCGATTTGAAGATCACGAATCTTCAGCCATAGATGAAGCTAACACTGCAAAAACTTGTACAGAAGAGAAGGAACTAATATATGATTTTGTAAAAGAAGTTATGCAAGCCTCTGGCTTCAACTGGGATGACTTCTGCATGAAGTGGCTTTATTCAGACCAACCTATTGAGCCTTCATTGTGTGATGATATAGAAGTTTGTCCTAACTCGCTCTGCTCTGACCAGAAGCTCCTTGTCAACTGTATCAATGAAGTTCTAGTGGAGGTGTGTGGGCGTTACTATGGTTGCTTCCCTTGGGTATCATCGGTGAAACCTATAAGGCCAGTGCCGGATATGAAGACTGCTATACACGAGGTTTGGGTAGAAGTTTACTGGCATCTCCTTCCACTTCCATTGCCTCATAGCTTGGACCAGATAGTGGCAAAAGACTTGTCAAGAACCGGAGCATGGATGGACCTTCGCTTTGATACTGAAACTGTTGGTGTTGACATGGGTGAAGTCATTCTCCAAGACTTGATCGAAGACATCATATTAAGCTATGTAGATGGAAGTCCCAAGAGTGAAGCTGCTTTAGTCTCTGATGAACTAAATGATACAGAGAGCATTCTCAACCTGTAAATTAGAATACAGTTCTTCATGTTCATACTGGACACCAACTCAAACCAGCATGCTGAGCCAGTTGAAGGCAAAGCCATTCTTTGTTCTTCAAGGGGATAAGCACCAGCATGTTAACTTCTAAGACATGGCTTTCCTGGAGTATCCTGGATTCAATATGACATGGCTTTGTAACTCTGCAACTGAAATCATGTAGATAGTATAGAATATGCCCCATTGCTAAGGAGCGTTGCGGGCAGCAGGCATCAGATGAAACATCCCTGGTGGATGAGGATCAGAGATATCAAGTTTGCAAAGTCTCCTTGCAAGAACTCATCAGATGCTTCAACGTTGAGGCGGTAGAATGTAGTGTTGTGCTTCTAAATGTAGATTCCTAATTCCTGTATAGGTTGGAGTGTTGTTTTAGTTTGAGAGTGTGTTCTACGTTCGGCTTGATTACAGTCATTCCTAACTAGTGTTTTCTTGTGCCTTTTTGTATTCCCTTTGTTTTGCTGTTGTACTTGCAAAGGTTGCGAGCATAACAAGTTGTGAGTTGCAAGTCCTGTGACTGACTGGTTGTAAGGTTGTAATTACAAAAGAAAAATAATGAGAGTTCACTATGTTTGTTATATGCAATGAACAAGCTGTGACTTTGGAATAGTGAAATCCATTTTATACTACATATACTGTTCATCGATTTCAATCAATCTGCTCTTTCGATCCTTAAAAACAATGACTTCACTTGGAGAATTCAGTCACACAAATCAGTATTATTATTCAGGAATGCTAACAGAACCAACGCATAACCAGCACCCGCCTGTACCAGAAACAACTAGATCTATGACCGAAAGAAACAGACAACAACTAGATAGATGGAAATCAGCAAAATGCAATGAGGACTGCATATCATCTGCCTCGCCCATCCATAACTCACAAAGTTAACATTTCTCGTGAATATATTTCATTAACTTATCGTCAAGTCTACTACAAAATTGCATCAGCTACAACAAGAACAGAACCAAAGCTTTTCACTTTCAACAAGATGACATAGCTATTGTCTCATGGTGAGATACTCACTTTCTCCTTTTCTTTTTCCCTATTGGTGGGGTTAGTGGATTAGCTGCTCTCTTTTTCTTCTCAAACGCACCGGTTCTGCTGTCTTCATTATCTTCATAGTCATCATCACCAGCACCTGGTGCTAACTCCTCTGCGATTTTGGCAGCTTTTCTCTTTTGGGCATTCAACTTGTAATATAGCTTTCTTTCAACGGGATCATCTGAAGGCACAAATGTGGATGTACGGGAAACTTTAGCACCTAGTCCAAGCCTGCAAAACATAATGGTGCCAGTAGAAATCAGCTATAACCCAATAATCCAACACTGACCATCTAAACATAATCAACTTTTAACACCTAAGATAATACATAACTGAACTCACCTAGCAGGTCGACTCTGTGTCTCAAAAGACTCATCTTCTGCCGGTAGTTTACTCATGTTACTAACCCATTTTTCAGCCTGCACATTAGCGGTGTTCGTGCATAAAGTTAGAATTGAAATCAACTCCGTGTACTTGGACACCATTGTGTCCTAGGCATGAAAATCATCTACACATGAATATAACACCACTAGCACCATAGCTACTGTTCAAATGCAAATTATGACAGCACAAGGTGATGTTTCTGCTCTTCATCTGCATTATTAACCTCACAAGATTTTTGAATCACCATGGTAAGACTTCATACATAAAAGGCTAAACTGAATAACCAGCAACACATAATCAAAAACGATTCTCAAAAGAAAAGAAAAAAAAAACTTCTCTTTCGAGCTGAGTCAATTTGCTACAAGATTCAAGCAAAGCACACACACTCAACTCCTCCGAGAATAATATCTCTTGATATCAAAACAGAATCTTTAACAACACAACTTCTCTTTCGAGCTCATTCAATTTGCACAAGATTCAAGCAAGCAAAACACACACACCAAAACTCTCTCAACAACCCATCTTTCGGTATCATCACAACTCAAATGCAATTTTCATTGTTCTAGTTCCAATATACCACAGAAAACAGTTCATGGTTGACATAAAAAATAAGGGAAAAATCATCATACCAAAGCCAAAGCTTTATTCAATTTAACAATTTGAGGAGGACCCTTCTTCTTCTCCTCCTTGTTCGTCTCAGTCGTGTTGGAGCTCATTGAACCTTTCCTACAGCCACAGTCATTATCAGCCCCATGAACAACGCCAACATGTTTTGATTGATTGAAATTCGGAGACCCAGATCATCATATCGTAGAAATCAGAAGCCCAATAAACTGAGGCAGGAAGATAAAGCAAAGGTTTTGAACAATTACCAGTCCCAGAGAAGCGAGCTACGTCGAAGCTTACAGAGAGGAATAGCTGGGTTTTGAGTTTTGAGCTTTGAGATGCAGAGGAAGACAAAATCGAGTTGAGAAAAGCCACAGAACTGACGGAATTGAAAACTGATGTTTTTGGGTATGTTCTTACTTTCTCCTTTTTTTTGTTCTTTTTAGTTTTTAACATTTTTTTTGGTTAACGGAAGAATAACTCGTATACTATAACCGGTCTTTCGTGAGTAAAACGATTTCTCATTTACTAGCCTTCCCGTGCGGAAGGACCGCGCTCGCGCGTGCGTATGTTTTTTTTCGTCATGAAATACGTTTTGCATATGTATATTCAGTCATTTATTTTTACCTTATTATGTGTCATATGGGAAATAAGAATGTTACACATTCCCTAACTCTTATAAAATGCAAATATATTTCAATTTTGCATATGCCTACAACCATATTCTTGACTTGAAAAAAAAAAAAACATATTACTTATACAGAAACATTCATTGGTCTACTAAAATATGTACAATTTATATGGCATGAACTAACAGAAGGGTAGACATGTTTAAAAAACATATTACCATGAAAAAAAACATATTGTCTTTAAAGAGGGTCTTATACATGCATCTATACAAATATACGTACAATAAAGTCCTCAACCATCTATTCGTCAACCGTCGTCACTCAAACTACAAACGAATAATGGAAAACAATAACATAAGATAATGACTTTGGTCCTCGATTTTTATATTGTCATGTCTTTCGAAACATTTTCTCCTGTTCTGCTCCATTTCCTTGTACATTCCTACAAATAGAAAGAACTACTCAAACTTAAAGATGGTAATAAAAAACATCCATTCAAATAATGTACTTTGTAATCACAGTTAAGCATTGAGGTACCTATGAAGACGACATATCATTTGCGTTCGAATGAAGCAAAACTTCTTTAAATATGACGTTCTTAGTAAACACGCCTTCTTCACCAACATCGGAGCCTTTTTTAACCATAATCTTTGTGGTTGACTTCGATACTCCTCTAGACAACGCCACATACAATTGTCCATGACTAAAAACATGATCTGGGAGGTAAACACCTACTTGTGGGATCGTCTGACCTTGAGATTTGTTTATGGTCAAAGAGAAACTCAGTTTGAGTGGAAATTGTTTTCTTGTTAGTTGAAACGGTAGCGCAGCAGTTTCTTGACTTTTCAAAGGAATCCTAGGTAGAAAAACTCGAGTCCCAGCAAATTGTCCGGTTAGTATCTCAGCATCTATCAGGTTTTGGTAGGAACCGCGACACAACAATCTTGTGCCGTTACATAATCCCAATTTTGGGTCAATATTTCTTAGAAGCATGATTGGAGCACCTGTTTTCAAAGTTAATTTATGGGGCGGCAACCCACCGGCGTTGATCGAGTTCAAAAACTCTGGTTGGTACAAATTTCTTGTGTCATCTTCCACAGAGTCAAATGAGTATATTGTAATTTCTTCACCTGGAAACATTCTGATAATCTTCTCATTTAACATGTCCACATCATCGTTTAGAGGAGTAATCAATGCTCTGTCCACCATGTATCTTGCATCGTTGACATGATTTGATAAATTGGGGAAAACATCATCAATTATTTTGTTGATAGATTGTTCGCTTTCCCGAGGAATCACCATGCATTCCGGTAATCTTATCATTTCGTCATCGATGACATGTTCACTCCCATCACCAACACGAAGTAGAAACTCTGCAAATTGGGGGTCATTTATGGATCTCATATTTTGTCTCAATCTCAATATCCTTACTTGTGCCCAAAATGCTGATTTCACAATGGAGGCTTCAATCAGTTGAGACCTTGTTCCTTTAGGAACAACAGGAAGGACTTGACGAAAATATCCCCCAAAAATCATTATTTTCCACCGAATGGAATTTCTACGCCCATTATGTCACAGAAAGTTCTATCAAGTGCTTCAAAGGCGTGTCTATTTGTCATAGGTGCCTCATCCTAGATGATTG
>NC_020497.1:5059142-5065417 GCF_000184155.1 Fragaria vesca subsp. vesca
TCATGCTTCTTAACTTTGCCAACAATGCACAGTATAGGTACGTCTTCCCAGTTCCTCCAGGACCATCAACAAAAAATAATGCACTTTCTCTTCTCACGACCGCATCCAGTATGGTGTTAAATGCCATCATTTGGTCATTGTTGAGTCGACCAATTGCATCAATATCTTCTTGAGGGACATTAATAGAATGTTCATCTTCAATACAGCTCGGCACTCGTAGACCATCTTCTTGCTCAGCTGTCATTTCTGGTAGATCAAAGTCTCTAATGCTCTTATCAAATTGTTCTAGCATTCTGTTTAGATGTTGAAGCAGTCTATTTTTGACAGAACTGTCGTCCATCCCCCTCGAATTAGAGTAGTCTTCGGCCATGAAAGGATGGAATTCGTCCCACAATCTACGGACACCAGTTGGTTGACTATACACCAAAATTGTGACAAATAATCCCCTCAAAGCTGATGGCATTCGAATTGCAGTGGCTTCAAACAAACATTGTCAGATGTTGTTGTCATTTTCCAACAAACCTCTTTTTTCAGCTGCTTCCTTAAATGTTTGTTGCAAAACTCTATTCACAGTAAGCAAATCACGAAATGATTTTGGTCCTCTTACATGATTGAGAAGGACACGGAGGAAAAACTTTTCTCCTTCGAATGGTGAAACACTATAAATTCTCCCAATGACCTTAATGTTGTTCCTCCTTTTTTCCCACTTTTTGTACTTACTATCCCACCTATAATATTGAGGGAATTCTCGATACAAATGTCTCCTTGCCTCCGAATCATTATGGTTCTTGTTGAAAAATTCAGTAAGCATAGTCCTCTGTGAATGTTCATTTGCTAGAATGTCTTCTATTGTTTCAGTTGCATCGAATCTTATGCATTGCATATCAGGAAGATGTATTTGTAATCTCTCAACTGATGGATATATTCTGGTCGTTACAAATTTAAATATCTTCCATAACGCCTCTGGTGCACAAACCCACCTTGCATCAACAAATTGTCTTATTTCATCGTTATCTAGGTCAGACTGCACTTGCATTGCTACTTTATCAAGACCTTTGTAGACATACTTGTATAAGTATTTGACACTCTTTATGCTTCCGCAGACTTCAACATTGACATGACAATCATATCTTAACAACAACCATGGATTATAAGGAACAACCCATCTGTTATCCACCATCGTGTCTCCTCGTCTACATAGTGGAACTGGTAGACGACTTGCCCGTCTTCGATAAATAGGATATGCATCGTTCCCTTGGACGGTGTGATTTGTAAAATTCTTTGGAAAATTTTTCTTGCATTCCCCATTTTTCATACACGAAGACTGTTGGTTTAAAAGTCCACATGGACCATGAATCATATGTTTCAACACCAGATCATAAAGTTGAGGCTCTTCATCTTTATTTGGTATTTCAGCTCTAACAATGTGGTCATAATCTTCAGGGTTATTAAGTTTATCGTGTTCATCCAGCATGACCAGCATATGTACATGGGCAATCCTCGTTTCTGAAATTCAACAACGAAAGCATGAGCAACAACTCTTCCCAATACTCCTTGATGATGTCTTCTTTGAGTCGCTCAAGTTTTGAATGGAACACCCTAACTTGCAAATCCGGACGATCTTGTGATGTTTGTCCAAGGAGTAGCTCACTTTTAATTTCTTCCCAATTTGGGTTACACGTCATAGTGATAAACAAATCCGGTCTGCCATATTTTTGAACCAAAGCCATCGCATCCTGATACCGTTGGTACATATCACGTGGGCTTCCAACAAATGTTGATGGCAAAATGGTCCTACGACCAACATTACCTAATAAATTGTGAATTTAGGTTATATTTTGTACAACAACTGAAAATTATCATATCTCATATTGGTGGAAATGACATTAATTCATACCTGCATTGTTTTCCCCTGTAATTAATAAAGAGTCCCGAAGTCCTTGATAAATGGCGCTCCGAATTTTATCTTGATTACTACGAACCCATCTGAGTTTTTGTGATTCAATTTTTACGTATGTATCAACGACATACTGTTGCAAGAGGCGTCCGCCTCGAAGTAAGGGATTTTCATCACCTGGTCGCATCTGCAAAGTCAAGTTTTCGTAAGCATATATTTAAGTGTGTGATGTTTTCATTTGAAGTAGTTGAAGTCTCATTTGAAAAATAGGGGGAAAAAAGATGAGGTACCAACCTGTAACATATATGCATAATAGTCACAGCATGACATTTCTCTTCCATTCTCATATGACTATTAATATCCCACCCGTATGTTCCATAAGTTAATAATAATGGATATTGCATGGGGTCATAATAACCAACCGAGTCTTTGACATTCCAGAGTCGTCCACTAATTGTCTGGACGATTAAATCTCTAGGCTTTGGATCGATGTCGCCCGCTCCTACTATAATAGCCGCCACTTGTGATGCAGATGGTAAACTATACTGACGTTGGTTAGAAGGTTGCTCTTTTATGATAAGCCTGCAATTGGGTATGTCTTGTCTTTATCCGAGACTCCGAAATTGGTGGACAAAAGGGTTGTAAAGATTCAATATATGTTGTATCTTCTCAATGAGTTCTCTATCCAAAACTGAACTTTCGGACATTCTATTGTCAAGTTCATGCTCAGTGTCATATATGTAAGCCTGTAAATATCGCGGTCTCGCACCTTCATTTGGTAAAAGGCTGCCAATCTTATGATATATCGAACCTTGAGCACGAAAAGTATATATTCCACGGCTTTGAGCATTAAGTGATTCATCAACATGCACACCCATTGAAGTGAATGCAAACACATTATTGTAGGCTCTGATATTTTGTCTGAACTTTCGACCAACATCTGTTTGATCAGAAAAGAGCTGCATCATCTCTGGAGGAGAGGGTATTAGCGGAAGAACAATTTTTCCATTCAAACAACACATATTGGATGTCTCATGATGGAATAACCATGCATTACAGTATGGACATGTTCTTAGTGATGGCAATCGTAATACTGGGACACCATATCCTTCGTGCCAATCTCTGCCGCAGTTGTAATTTACAATTGCTCTCCTTATACGCCTCACCGTATTAACTCTGTTTCTACGCCAATTCTCTTGGTTACTCTCTTGCTCAATGTTGTTGTCTTGATCCTTATGAATATTAGTAGACTCACTGTTAATGCAATGTTGGAGGTGATGACTTGAGGTAACTTCAGGCACATAATTTTGAGTGACCACATTGGTTGTTCGAGACGTAGACAAACGGGCTAACTGTCTTATATGCGTCAAGCGCATTGTTGTAGCCTGTTGGTCATGGTTTTGTGAATACGACGAAGCTGATCTTGAACTCATGCTCACATTAGCGGTTTGTTCTATTAACATGATAACAGACAATTGTCAATGGTTTTAATTTTAGCTATCAAGTATATAACTTTCATTTTCTGCTGTGTTTGTTTGTTGCTGATATGGTCTATGTTGAAGATACATGTCTATACAATCTTTGGTTTACATTCTAGCGATACATGTTGTGATCTTTTTTAGAATTGAAAAAAAAATTACAAAAAAGGCTTGTGACGATGTGATAATTAAAAATTTAAAAGTACCTGTAGCAGGTTCATCCCTATTACTTGGTCCCCCATGTTGGTCAAGTTCTATATCCATTTCAACTGCCGGTCGCTTTCCCCGAGCATGTACTCGTCGTCGTGCCAAATACGCTTCATGTTGGTTGGGACTCAAAGATTGTCGCCATTCTTGATGGCTAGTACGTGCACGCTCCCTTTCATTCATTAATCTAGTGCTTGTTTCTACATAATTGGAATATATGATTAATACTTCAGTCACCAAAAAATTATGATCAATATGAATATTTTGCTTGTTTCTTTGTTTTTTGGGTATGGGTAACAAAAAACCAAATATTTTACAAACATGGTAGTCAAAATATAGTCAACTTAATAGGTTGAGAAGTGTGGTCGAACTCCTCTCCATCATACATAAAAACTTTCATCCATTACTTATGGTTGTTGACAATCTATTGGTCTCTAACCATGAACACCTTAGTTGCTTTCATAGCATTAAAGGATGAAAAGTTGAGGTGTGTTGAACTGGGTTACATGTATAAGCACGTACTTGAAGTGGTGGTTGTTTTTACCTAGCTACAGGCATGATATTCATACACTGGTTTCATGGTCTGGGTACTTGAAGCATGCATAGCATAGATCGTCTTGCACTGATCTTTGCGAACCTTTCTGGGTCAATTGTTGGTCGTTGTAAGCCCGAGTTAACCGCCAGGTTTCATAATATTTTGGTCTACAAATAATATAACACAGTTCATGTAGTCAATGAAGGACAATGTAATTAACAAACACATGTAAATGTATATAAATCACAGATAATAAACCTGAACATTTAATATGGTATCAAAATTTTATTAATATGATTTAATATGATATCAAAATTGAGAGCATACCTTTGTAAATGATTTGTTCAAGACGATAGTGTTTCTTGAATGATGAAAGGGGCAATCCCTTCGGAAGTACTTATCAATTAAGACATAAGGTTAAGGTCTGACAGTAATATGACATTTTAAAAACCCAGGATATAATACTAATATGCCAACTTTGTAAATTTTAATTTAAGGTCATACATGTAGCAATTCCATACGTCCAAAGCAATATTAGAAATATATATGCTGTGAGTTTTTCTAGCACAATGCAAAAGATGATTCAAAAAAGAAGTGAAGGCAAAGCAGTAATACAAATATATATATGTATATACACACACATACACACATTGTAATATATACTGTAAGTGTATCTTGCGTACATATGCAAAACGTATTTCATGACGAAAAAAACATACACACGCGCACAGCTGGAAGGCTAGTCCTAATTAAACTCGAAACTGAAAACTGAATTTAAAAGTTATTAAGGGAAGAAATGGCAGAAAGAGTACAAACACAGTGAAAGCAGAAACAAATCAAGATATGTTAGTATGAGGATTCTGAATACATGTGGCATATTCATATAATTATAGAAAACCATATTGAAGTATACATACCTTTAGTATAGATCAATACGTTGTCATCAAAAAAGGGGCGTTATACCGTCTCCTCTGAAACCATATTTCCATACCATCTCGTCTGAAATTCACCTTGTTGTTATAATCACATAAAAGGGGAGCTATAGGTGATGCTTTTGATCATACACGTACAGTAGTACTGGTCACTATTGAAAGCTGGCATATACATATACAGAAGTATTGGTCATAGTCATTGGAACCCCAAAAAACCTAAAAACCAATTTGACAAATCTGACTACCATAATCAATATTACTTACCAGAATCGCATCCGAAATCTCTACCCGGCTTTAAAACTAATGGCTACCACCTTGAGCAATACAATTTCAATTCTCTCCTATTTTTCGATTTGATTTTGCTCTCCTCTTCAACGTTTCTTTCTTTTTGTCGTTGTTCTTTCGTTCGCTCCTCTTCTTCCATTTGTACCCTACCTTTGTTGCAGCAGTTACCGGTTATGTGGAGATCGTGGTCCGGCAGTTCTTCTGAAGTGCAGCAGTTGTTTTGGAGTTGGGAGATCGTGCATCTTTGTGCGTGCGTCTCCTTTTTGGTTTTTTTAATTTTTAATTTTATTTTTCTCTTCCTCTATTCTCTAAATCGTCTCTCCCCCTACTATAATAGTGTTTGCACAGCAAACGGGTAATCAGTTCTTCAGGACCTTCAGTAAATTTCTCCAAACAAATAGGACATATTGGGGTTTGTCTGAGAGCAGGTTCTTCAAAATCTTTGAGCCTTAGTTTCTCCAAAGGTTCAATTGATGATGTAGCTGCAGGTGTAACCTTATTAGTATTGTTACGATTGTGAAAACTATCGAGTATAGTAGGTTGAATGCATCGCCTAATTTCACTTCTTGACCTGCTGATGTATCCAGGAAATATTCAAAACAACCCAATCGGGCCACAGTCACGTCCACTATTACCATCTGTAGAGCACCTCGGGGACGGCTTTTCTAACCACCTCATATACTGATTCAATTAAGCTGGATTTTTGCCAACTTAAGCTTTGCATATGATTTTTTTTTCTCTTCCTCTATTCTCCTGAAGAAAATTACATGTTTCCTTGCTTTTAAAATATGCAGTTTCTTTTAAGTTTTGTCTATGCATATGACAATATATCTTCCAAAAACAAAAAAACAAATATATACAATTTCAATGACTGAACAGGAGGGTAAGCCATCATGCGTTTAAGTCTACTAATTATCTGTACTACTACGGGAAAGAAGACA
>NC_020497.1:5065437-5066080 GCF_000184155.1 Fragaria vesca subsp. vesca
CTACTACGGGAAAGAAGACAAAATCTATTAATAAGAAATTGTTGTACATGCATCTTCTATACATATTATACAATAAAGTTCATATGCTCCAATTTACTCCATTTCAGCCATCCATTTGTCAACTGTCGTCGTTCAAACTACAAATCAATAGCGGTAAACAAAAATTTTCACACTGATTTGGTCCTCAATTTTGTATATTAAAATGTATCTATTAAGCATGGATACCTTGTAATCTGATAACT
Organism: Fragaria vesca subsp. vesca; assembly: GCF_000184155.1. Classification (NCBI taxonomy): domain Eukaryota; kingdom Viridiplantae; phylum Streptophyta; class Magnoliopsida; order Rosales; family Rosaceae; genus Fragaria; species Fragaria vesca. Next base: position 5,065,680 of record NC_020497.1, read on the forward strand.
CTCTTACTGCGTCACCCTTGCTCCAATTATCAATAGAAATCTGTAAAAAAATCCGAATTAATACCTGTCCGATTTAACCAAGTACAGTTTTATATTCTATTACCTCAACATTACGCTTCAATTCCTCTAGCCGCTTGATGTTGTAGAACTGTTAGTAGTAACATACAATTAGTACAAGATAGTTTATATTAATAGAAGTTTCAAACAAAAAACCAGTCAGACTTAAGAGTACCAGATCTAAAACACTGACGTTGACACGGTGAATTTTTTTCCTGTTTAAAGAGATAACAATTTTAGTATTGAAAATGTATGAAGAACAATGAACAAATCCTATAAGACAATGTATACCTAATCCGCATGACTTTTTTCCATGTTCGATTGATGTGAGATATCGAATGAGT
>NC_020497.1:5066100-5069256 GCF_000184155.1 Fragaria vesca subsp. vesca
CACCTTCTTTCCCCCTCATCATTCCTATAAATAAGAAGTGTATTATAGTTAAAGGGGCAACTCCATTGTAAATAGAAATCAAAAACACAAAATTGAAAAAAAATTGAAAAAGCTATAGCTGCAGACCAATGGTCCATACTTTTTATTCGCAGATTCCTTCGTATATGATAGTGTGCACATCTTCGGGCTGAACTTTGTACTTGTTGCGAGTTTGTCATTGGTTGTTTCCTCAATTGTTCTTCGTCCTCGTTATAAAAAAAAAAACAAATGATAAGAAATTAGTTTGAGGAAAAAAAGACATTTATAGCTGTCATTGTTTGGTCTTTTCACATACCTGTTGAAATTTTTTTTACCAAGACAATAGAATATATTTCCAAAGCGACGAAACGGGCAACTGGTGGCGACAACATTTCCATTAACATACATAAGGTTAATGAGTGACAGTAACTGATAGATATTAAACTGAACAGGATATACTTTGCAAGAAGCAGTAAAAGCAAGAAGTACATAAATATTGACCACTTGAAACAAAAAACAATACAACTCTCAGATTACATACAAATATGCATATGAACGTCCTATCTATATCCTTCATTCTCACTTCAAAGCTTAGAGATAGATTGAACTGAAAGTAGATTAGATACACAGAAACATTGAACTCGGTGTGTATGACAAAGAACGGAATTGAAGGCCCGGGAAATAAAAATCATATGCAGAGCTTAAGTTGGCAACTCAGAACCCAATATAATTAAGGGGAAGTAGAAATTGAAAAATATACAAATACCTACCTTAGTCGATTAGCAGTTCCAACCTCAGACGAATTTGTATTTGGCCTTAGCAGTTGCTTTCTACAAAACCAAAGGAAAATAGATTGAGAAGAATGTCAGCAGTTTCCCATCCCATTCCAAATAGAAATCCCTAATCTGTGGAACTCACAAAAAAAAAAAAAACCCAAAAACCCATAAACCAATTTGTCAAATCTGATTACAACAATCAGTATTACTCACCAGAATCGGTACGGAATTAGAACAAATATGATCCTTCCCACCTCTGCCGATACTGCTCTTTTTGGATTTGATTTCTGTGTGCTCTTCTTTGTTTTTTTTCTTTTTGTTTCTTGTTCCTTTGCTTCTTCTGTTCCATTTCTACCCAGCGTTGTTGTGGCGGTTTCCGTCTATGTGGAGATCCTGGCGTGGTAGTTCTTCTGCTGGCAGTTCTTTTCAAGTTGGGAGATGGAGCGAACCAAGTCGTGCGTCTGTTTTTTTTTTTTTTTTTTTCTTCTTCCCTTTTCTCTCCTCCTCTCTTCCGTAGAGTACTCCTTATTTCTTTATTTTTAATTTTTTTTCAATTTGGTCGAAACCTGTTTTTTCTTTCTTCCTCTGTTCCTTTTTTCTCTCTCTCTTTCTTCCTCTCTTCCGCATATTCCTCTCTCCTTTTTTCTCTCTGCCTATCTTCCCGAGCTCTGTTTGGCAAAGTTACAAATGTATCCTTGCAATGATTTTTACACATAGTTGAAGATTAATAAACTCGTGGCTTTTTGGGAAGTTCAAAAATTTAACCATCCTACTTTCCTTCTGACTTTATTAATAGAGAAAAATTTAACCATCCTACTTTCTTTCTGGCTTTATTAACAGAGATAATAGAGAAAAATTTAACCATCCTACTTTCCTTCTGGCTTTATTAATAGAGATGAGCGATCCTGTCTTTTTTGGAACATAGCAATTTTAAACGAACAATCCTTCTGTCTTTATATAGATTCCCGAAATTTAAGAACTTCAGTTGATTATAACTTTTTGGTACGATCTTCAAATATCATGTGTCGCGTGTCCACAAATTTGTATTGCCGAACTCTACAACTTTCGTGAAGAAAGTTTTCCATAAATCTAATGAATGAAAAGTCAACTCTTAGACTTTTCGACTAACACACTATTAAGTAATTATTCACTGGTACACTTCCGCTCTACTCACTCACTACAAAATCAAACTAGCTTTTAAATTAATAATTTCCAATATTAGAAATTAATAAAGAATTTTCGGTTGTATTACATAGATTGTAATAACTAGCTAGTAATGCAACTGCTCTCATAGCAAGGAGAGGAAGAGAGGAGACTCTAGTTTAACGTTAGTACGGAAATTTATTTAATAACGTGAGGAGCAAAATGGTGAAAAACACAGTTCATTCTGCTACAGACAAACAAATTAATGAACACTGACACCAACTTGAAATAAAAGAAAAAGAAATTCGACTTGACGCAACTCATCTAGCACAACCTTCCTAAATTACCTATTACCTAGATAAGAAAACAGCAAATGCCTCTTCCACGCCTAATGGGGGTCTTGGTCACACGCCTAAAGCACCAAATTATCACTAACTAATCTTTAATCATTGATCGGTGTGAAGTAAAGGAGCTACTCTCAGATATGGTCAGCTGATCTGCTCAGTTAGTTTTGTTACCATAAAAAAAGACAAGTGGAAATATGAAGGCCGTTCCATGATCAACTATTTACTTTGAATTCCATCTTTGAGCAAAAAAAAGGGTTTTTTGCACTCACAGTGTCTAAACTCTTGCGTGACTGATAATATGATACCCGAACTTATAAAGTTATTAAAATAGTACCTAAACTAAATTTTTCGTATATATATTGTACCTGCAGTTAATTTTCGTCAAGTCTCTGTTAATTTGACCATGTGCGTCTCATGTGATGACTTAAATGAGGCGCAAAAGACTGATGCACCCTCCATTCTTTCATATCTCTTTTTATTTTTATTTTTTATACATTCTTTCAGATCTCTCTATTCTCTCTTTCTCACCCTCTTCATCTCTCTCTCTCTCTCAACCTCATGCAACTCCTGCACATATAGTTTTTCCATCTCCGTCACCCATTGAAGCACCATATGTCTCTCACCCCTATATTCCCTCTCATCCAAGTTCTGCACACAGATGGGAAATGTTGAACGGGTACAAAATCACCCTCTTGAGTCTTGGTTTCCTTCAAATCGGTTTCTTCCAAATTGAAGTTCAAATCCATTACCAATACTCTTCTGAGTCTTCTCTCAATTGGGTTTCTTTCAAATGGGTTACTTCTAATGATGTAGCACCAACCTTAAATGGAGTTATAGCAGATCTATTAATCAAATCTAATTATTTTTGTTGT
>NC_020497.1:5069276-5089165 GCF_000184155.1 Fragaria vesca subsp. vesca
CTGTTCCTTTTTTCTCTTTCTTCCTCTATTCCTTTTTTCTCTCTCTCTTTCTTCCTCTCTTCCGCATATTCCTCTCTCCTTTTTTCTCTCTGCCTATCTTCCCGAGCTCTGTTTGGCAAAGTTACAAATGTATCCTTTCAATGATTTTTACACATAGCTGAAGATTAATAAACTCATGGCTTTTTGGGAAGTTCAAAAATTTAACCATCCTACTTTACTTCTGGCTTTATTAATAGAGATAAAATAAAGACTACACTAACCAGATACCAGACCAGATAGTACTAAGCATGTTATCTTGGTTATCTATTTTAGAAAGGAAAATGCTTGAGACACCAAATATTTATACAAAAATTGGATACCGAATGACGTGGCGACTGCCATGTCAACATTTGACATTGAAAAAATATTGATGAAGTAGAATGATTAATAATTTGTATTACATTTGTTATGACGGAAAATTAAAAATTAAAACCAATGTCTCTCGTATTCTCAAGATGCTAGGTTTGAGATGACTTTTATCAACATCTTCAACGAATCCTCATCGAAGAAAAGGAACATCCTCAATGAATGGGTGATGTAACATACATAATAACGACGAATTTCATTCAATCTCAATTACATAGATATTATAGAAGAACTGAAACTTGAAAAGAGAAAGTAACGCATAAAAGATGTACGGAAGAAAGTAGTGTATAAAAGATGTACAAACTTTGTGAGATTGATTTCTAATACTAAATTTTATTTTTAGTCATTTGTATACATTTACTCTTAGCAATCCATTGAATATTTTTGTATCTATAACATAAAGTAACTTTCATTGTGGTGACTGTTTGGGTAGGTGCTTCAGGGCACTACAAGTTAGCCGGTGCACGCGTTCCACATCTTCCAGGGGAGACAAGTTGATGTATTTAGAGCATCTCCAACAGCTTCCTCAAAATTTCTCTAAAATGGGGAAGCAAAAGCTAAAATCTCCAAAAAAATTATGATAAAAATCCAGCAGCTTCTCTATTTTGGAGATTTCAGCATTTAATACAACAATAAAATACAATATATCATCATTAATTATAACAAAAAAACAATATATATTTCATTGTAACAATAAACTACCCAATAAAATATTTTATTGTTGTCTTAAATTCGTTGGAGCACGCGAAGAATTTAATTTTGGGGAAGGAAGGCTTTGCTGTAAATTTGGGGAATGAAGGCTTCTTTTTCTTCTTCATCCTCATTTTGGGGAATGAGATGGGGAAGCTGTTGGACCTAAAAATAGCTCTATATTCCCTAAAATTGAAAATTTCAAGAAAATATGGAAGCTGTTGGAGATGCTCTTATATGTGTAGACTCATGTATTTAACCATGAGGGTCGGTGGGCCCAAAGCAGACAATATCTTAAGTCGACGAGGATGTCGAGCCCTTTAAAAAAAGGTTGGATTGTGGTGACCTACTTGAGCAGGTGCTTAAGGTCACTAGAAGCTAGCAAGTGCAGGAGTTCCACATCGCGCGGCAAGACAAGTTGATGTACTTGTATGTATTCACTCATATTCTTATATTGAGACGCGTTTTGGCTTGAAACCTCAAGAACAAAACTATAAGAGCCGGTGGTAGACCTGTAAACGAACCGAATCTTGATCCAGACCCGTGGTTTTTAAACAGGTTTGGGTCGAAAATTTAACCCGTTGATCCGTTAAGGACCCAGACCCGTTAACCCGTTTATTAAACGGGTCGGATGCAGATTTAGGTTGATCTGATCCCTTAATGATCTGGTAGACCTGTCAATTTAACCCGTTACCCGCTACCCGCCCGTTAACCGCCCGCTAATAACCCGCCCATTTCCACCCCATTACAGTTTTACATTAACGGGTTGACAACCTGCTAAGAACCCGCTAACTAACGGGCGGAAACGGGTTACCCAACGGAACCCGCTTAACCCGCTAAGAAAAAAAAAATGCAAAACTAACGGTTTACAGTAAACCTAAAGAAACAAACAGTTAGCAGTCTCTCTCTTTCTCTCTTCAATCTTCGATTTTGGTCCAGTTAGCAGTCTCTCTCTCTCTCTCTCTTCAGTCTCCCACTCTCCCTCAAACCAGTCTCTCTCGGTCTCTCCCTCTTCAGAAACAAACTGCGCCAATCTCTCTCCTTCTTCAGATCAAAATTCAGGTTGGTTTTTGTTTCCTTACTCTTCTAGATTTATTGTTTTTGGTCAAAATCTGAACTGGGTCTGGGATTGTTGTAGGAAATTGGTATTTGATAATGATTTTGTTGAATTATCGACTGCTGGCTGTGGGTTCTTAATTTTGTGCATTTGGTGTTTGTGAGTTTGCTGTGTTTGGTTTGCTTTCTGGGCAATATCAATTCGTGGATTCTAGAAAGGCAGAATTTCGTTGAATATAGAAAGAGTAATGGCGGCTAAAGCCATTAGCAAACTTGAATTGACTACTTCTTAGCTAGCTAGATTAATGATGTAGAACAAGAACCGAATCGAAGCTAGGAGAAGGAACAAAGTCAGCTGGACTTGGAAATAATAAGGCCAAAATTCAAAGTCCAAGTAGTATTGCTTTTTGTACTTGTTCTGGTCTGTGCTGCACTGTTGCTATAGGACTAGCTAGAGGGTATTCAGGTTAGGCTAGCTCATATTCATGGTTTTCATTCTTGTACCCTGTAAAGTAAGATTATTTGCAAACTGTGGTGAGAATGGATGATGATGATAATGTATTAATTGTTTTGTTTTCAGAGTAGTGGTGAGAATGGATGATGATGATATATCAATATTAATGGAACTAGAGGAACCCGCTGTGGTAGAAAGAGGAACAACAGAGGTTTCTGCTCATAAGAGAAAGAAGACTTCTCGTTGTTGGTTGTCTTTTAAACAGTTACATGTGGGTGATGATCAGATAGAGCGTGCAAAATGCACCAAGTGTGGAGCAGTGTATAAGTGCGACAAAGCGACAGGAACAGGTAGCCTTATACGCCATCATGACCTATGTTATAATAAGGATATTGTAGTGTCACCTCAGTCTTCTACACGTTCTTCAAAGTTTTCGCATGAAAAATTTCGTGAATTGGTTGTTGAGGCTATTGTACGACATGATTTGCCATTTCGTTTTGTGGAGTATGAGGGGATTAGAGCTGTGTTTCATTATATTTCTCCTATTCTTAAGTTGCCTTAGTAGAAACACCGTTAAGTCACATGTTACAAAGCTCTTTGAAAGTGAAAAGTTTAAAAGCTTCATAGTATTTTAAGTTATGTTCAAGGGAGGATTTGTTTGACTTCTGATTTATGGAGTTCTCAAACAACTGATGGTTATTTGACACTCACGACACATTGGATTGATTTGGAATGGAAATTGCATAAGAAGATAATTAGCTTTTGTCGTTTTCCTCCACCACATAATGGTATTGCTTTGGCTGAAAAGATTAATTCTTTGATATGTGAGTGGGAAATTGAGAAGAAACTGTTTTCGATTACATTGGATAATGCATCTGCTAATGATTCCTTTGTTGAGAAGTTGAGAACTCAGTTGAATTTTAGAGGGCTACTCTTGTTAAATGGGAAATTTTTTCATGTTCGATGTTGTGCACATATCTTGAACTTAATTGTTCAAGATGGGTTGAAATCTATTGATCAGTCAGTGATAAAGATTCGTGAGTGTCTCAAGTACATCAAGGGTTCAATGGCAAGAAAGGAAAGATTTTTGGGTTGTATTGATCAAGTTGGAATGGGAGGTAGTAGGAGAGCTTTGCGACAAGACGTGCCTACTAGATGGAACTCCACCTATCTTATGCTAGATAGTGCACTCTTCTATCGCCGTGCTTTGATCAACTTTGCATTATGTGACACAGATTTTAAGTGTTGTCCTTCTTTTGATGAATGGATCAAGGTTGAGCAGACCTCGAGGTTCCTAGGATATTTTTATGATGTCACTTGCCTATTTTCTGGAACCAAGTATCCAACTTCGAACTTGTTTTTCCCCAAGGTATTTATGATTCAGCAAAACATTCAACAAGCCATTAAAGACAAAGATGCATTCATGAGACAAATGGCGAATGACATGAACATCAAGTTTGAGAAATATTGGTCTGATTATAGCTTGGTCCTTGGTATAGCCGTTGTGTTAGATCCTCGATACAAGATGGATTTTGTAGAGTGGGCCTATAAAAGTCTCTACAGTGCAGATTCTATGGAGTTGAAGGCTTTCAAGGACACTTTGTCATCTCTCTTCAATGTCTACGTGGATAAGTGGTCACCCGACAATGCAAGTGGATTTATGGGTGAGAGTTGTTCTCAAACAGAAGGTGAAGATGCCTTTTTTCAGGTACACTACTTTTGTTCTTCAATTGGTTATGCATTTGTGATCATATGATTTGTTTTCATTTGAGTATCATTTCAGTTCTTTGGAATGAAAAGCTATTTGGAATTCTTGAACATAAGAAATTGAACATGTAGAGTGTGTATTCTCAGCTGTTAAATGAAGCTTAGTTGTGGTATTATGGAAATGTGATTAAAAGGTGTTGATTGATGTGGATTTGCTACTATCTGATAGGTTTTATTTGTGTTTAATAGTTTATTTCTGTTTTATTTGTATTTTTTGTAGGATTTTGATGCTACTTACACAAGTGGTTCAAGTTTGAGTGTTAAAAGTGAGCTTCAGAAGTATCTTGATGAAGAAAGATTAGATAGAAAAAAGAAAGAGTTTGATGTTCTTTCTTGGTGGAAAATGGAACAATTACGCTATCCAGTACTTGGTCACTTGGCTCGTGACGTGCTTACAATTCCTATTTCTACGGTAGCATCCGAGTCTGCATTCAGTATTGCTGGTAGAGTATTGGACCAAAATCGAAGCTCACTATTACCTGAAACCGTTCAAGCATTGTTATGTTGTCGTGATTGGTTAATCGGTAAGAAAGGTAAATTCTCTATCACTTAATCACTGTATTAATTTCATATTTTTTCATCTTGTGAGTTTCATTTAATTTTAAATTGATTAAATTTTTTAATATATATTTCAGATCAAGATCACACTGATTGGGAGCAACTTAGTGAAAACGTGCTAGACTTGACATTGGACTGATAGATCATAACAAAAGAGAAACAAGGTGGGAGTACTGCTGGGTGTTAATAGTAGTACTGGGTGTTTAGCACAATGTGGGAGTGTAGAAGAGAGTACCTAGATATGAGTTGTTCGACATCAATTTTTTTGTATATGAGTTGTTCGGCATCAATTTTACAATTAGATATTAATGTTACAAACTTATAATTGCATAGAAGACAAGTAATATTGTTGAAGCTGCATTTCTAACAGGTAAAAATAAAAAGGGCTATTAGAAGAGAAAAAAAAATATAGGTGTTTGATTTGATTAGAAAAAGAAAGATTCAAAAAAAAAGAAGGAAAAAAACGCCTTAGCGGGTCTTAACGGGTTCTAACGGGTAACCCGCGAACCCAACGAGTTCAACCCGTTATAACCCGTTAGCTTAACGGGTTGTAGCGGGTTCAACGGGTTGAACCTGCTTCAACCCGCCCGCTAACCGCCCAACCCGCCCATTTGCCAGGTTGATGATCTGGTCCGTTCTAAAATAATTAAATAATATTTTTATAAGATATAATATTATTGATATAATATTAAATAATATAATAATTCTCTTGATAACCTATGTTCTTTTGTAGTCTAATCTAAAAATATAATATTAAATAATATAATAATTCTCTTGATAACCTATGTTCTTTTGGCCATGTAATTTAACTTTTGTTGTAAATCTTCATTTTGTAATTAGTGTTTTATGAGAAATTATGATAAAATTCTAAAATTATTATTCAAAATTTTAAAATATTTATTTTTATAAACGGATCGGATTAACGAGTCGGGTACCCTTTAACCCGCCGAATACGGATTTAGATCGAGCTATCAAAGATCCGGCAAGTAACGGGTCGGGTCCGGATCCAAAATTTTAAATTACTAAACAGGCCCGGATCTATGTCGATCCGCTCCAAATCCGATCCATTAACAGGTCTAGTCAGTGAGTCCAAAATGAACAATATCTCAACTGCGTGAGTGTGTGGACTAGTATGCTACATATGGTATAAAGAAGGGTTGGATTGTGGTGACCTATTTGAGCAGGTGCTTAAGGTCACTATAAGCTAGCAAGTGCATGCCTTCCGATCCACAACGCGCAATGAGACAAGTTGTGTGCTTATATGTGTCGACTCATATCCTTACATTAAGACGCGTTTTAGCTTAAAACCTCAAGAACAAAACCGTAAGGATTGGTGGGTCCAAAGCGGACAATATATCAACTGTGTGAACTAGTCTACTACATATGGTATCAGAGCCTATCCTCAGCCGAAAATGTTTGTCGAGGATGTCAGGCCCCTTAAAGAAGGGAGGGGGGGGGGGGGGGGTGACCTATTTGAGCAGGTGCTTGAAGTTGTTGGAAGCTAGTAGGCACACACGTCTCACATCGCCCAGGGAAGAAAAATGCTTATATGTGCAGACTCACATCCTTACATTGAGACGTGTTCTAGAGTGAAACCTCAAGATCAAAAGCACACCCAAAGCGGATACTATCTCAACTGTGTGAACCAAGCGGTTATATCCATGACGTAAACCATTCTCGATATCTTTAGAACTACGTCCAAACCTTAATGATGGACAACTTGAAGTCTTTTCATTTTCAAACTTGAATATGTTGTTTGTCATTTTTGATGCGCTGGTGTTAGATAATGTAATCAAATAGGAAAAATGACAAGAAAATAGATGTAAATCAAGTAAATATACATTTTCTTTGAATAAGTAGAAATATCATGCTATATTGCGAAAAAGACACTTCCTTACATACAACATTAGCTACTATAAAAAGACATTTATCTACACCTGAAACCCCAATATGATTCTAACAAGTATTTGCATGCAAGATGATGTACTGCATTTAAAACTAGAAAGTCAAATATAGGAGCTAGAAAGGGGAAAAAGGAAACCCTAAGGTAAGTACTATTGGTGGAAGTACTAATGCCAAGAGAAAATGGGGTGCCTTTAACCAAATACATATACCTCCAAGAATGGGCCATTCCTTTTGGGTCAACATTAGGGCATGGCATATTGGGACAAGAGTACATTACTGCTGCCTCCATTGAGAGAGCATAGCCAAAGTGCCTTACTCTATGTTCTGCACAGAAAGGGAAGTTGGTGGAAGTTTGGAACTGCAGTAACACTAGATAAATTGAGATGCACAACACATGTGATTGCTATAATGCTCACACAAACTTGTCATGGAAACACAAAATGTCTTACACCAGTAAAAATGAAACAAAACAAAATACTTTGAGCTACTTTTCTTAATAACAACTCACTTACGAAACCAACTAACCAACCAGAGTTTGAAAAAATCGAAAATAGATTTCTCTCCCTTTTAAGTCATCTTACCCATAATGTTCATCTTGATTTCACCCAGGAAATGAAATCCAAAGCATCTGACCCAGGCTTAATTAGGTTTGCCCAACTTCTCCTCTCCACTTTGCCCCAACAAAACTTACTATTCAAACATCAACCCAAAATAGAAACCAAGGGCAGAAAAGGAAAGACAGAGAGCCAAAAAAATCAAAAAATAATTTAATAAAAAATTAGAAACAAAATTTAATTTACTAGTCCCAGATCGCCCACCCTTCTCTCTCTCTTTCTTCTCTCCTTTATTCTTACACAGAAGCAACAGAGGCATCCATCGTCATCATCAGCAAAACATTAATAGTCAAACTCCCCCAGAACCCCCGAAACCCTTCTTCTTCTTCTCTTCGGCTTCCCTCAATTTTCCCAAAATCCCCAATTTCCCAAATCCCTAATTTTCAAAGCTTCAATCTTTTTTTTTTTCCCCCAAATCTCAAAGTCTCCGCCTTTTCTTACACCATTGCCGTGAAAAAACCCTAGCTCCACTTCATGCTGGAGGCCCCAATTCGTAGCTTCGAGATTGCTCGCTTTTCTGGAAATTGGTATTTCTTCAAAACCCTAGCTTTATTTTTATTGTTTAAATTTAAAAATATGCTGCTTTTGGGTTTAGATTGGGTGTTTTGGTTTGGGAATAGGATTCGTGAACGTTAGGTGTTTAGGTTTACAAGCTCGGATTTTTAGGTTTGAATAGCAGATTTGGGTGTATTGGTAATTGTTGAAATTGAACTGATTTGAGCTACTTGGGTGGTTTTTGGAAATGAGTAGATGGGGTATTTCGAATGTAGATCAAATTGATTTGGGTTTTTACTATTGCGGGTAGAAATTAAGGAGGTGTATGTGGAAGTGTAAAAGGTGGTTGTGTAAGAAATGAGCTGAATATTATTTGGGGATTTTTAGACTAAGGATCATCTTAGTTGTGGTTGTATTTGATGTTATTCTCAAGTTTTCGAATTTGGCAACTTCTAGGTAATGTTGAAAGTGTTGAAAGCTAATAAATATTTCTGCATTTCTTAGACGTTCTTTCTTCAACATGCCAAGTAGCTTTAATATTCGAATGTAGAAAATATGCAGGCATAGGGGTTGGTAGTCTTCTTCAAATTGCTATCCGAACTATTTTGGCAATGGAGCAAAAATTTCATTATTTATTATATACCAACTAGAAGTCAGACACATCAAATGACAGAGAGATTTACATTTATATAAGTATATAATCTGAAGCAAAGGGTTTTTTTTTAAAAAGAAACTGAGAGGTTGCTTTGGTTGAATAAATCAGAAACAATTGTCACTTGAACAAATTAGAAACGAAAAAGCTGTAATCCTTGTGCTCCATTATTTCATCTATAATATGTGAATTTCTTACAAATTAATATTCTCTTACATATTTCGGTATAATGAGCTGAAGTTCATTATCTTATACATCGCATGTAATAGATTTTCGGGTCTGCAATACCAATACATGCTTACTAGCTAAGAGTTTACCTTGACAGACTGCAATCACTTTGCATTATGTAGCTTCTGATTGAAGTTATTCGATGTAAAAGTTCTATACATGAGATTAAGCTTTTTGATCCTTCTTAGCACATCCATCATCATTTAATGTTTGTATTTCTGTGTTGACTAATGGAATTATAGCTTCTGCTGGTGATTGGGTTTTCTCAAAACATTGTAGCCATGTTCTAACCAAGTTGTTTAGCTTGGCAGCTTCTTGTAGCAGTTCGATGCTGGGGGCAGTATGCCGATGATAGTTAAAGAAAATGCAAAGGTATCATGCCACCGGCTGCACTGGTGCAGTTAATAACAACACAATAGGTGGGGCATCCGGAAGGGATTCTGTCCGAGCTGAATCATCTACGCTGCCAGCTCACTTACCTATAAATTCTAGGTAATTATCCTTTCCTGCAAATTTCATAGTTTGTTGCCCTCTCCCTCCACCAACTAACTCCATCTATCCATTTTGGGCTAACGTTCTTAACTCCTGATGAAGGTTATATTGCTATATAGTGGTTGTATAGTTTGAATTATTGTAAAGGAACTTGATCTTTTTCCTATGTATTGCTAAGTTGGATGCTTTTGGCTTGATAAAATGAGGTGATTTTTTCTTGACCGTGCAGGCGGCCATCTCAAATAGCACCTTACAAGTTGAAGTGTGAGAAAGACCCTTTGAATGCTCGGTAAATTTTGGAACTCATACTGCCTTTTTTTCCTCTACTATATATATATATATATATACAGGCCTTCTCAGCTGCGGACGGCCGCACCGTACAAACGTCCGCACCTTAAAGCGGTGCGAACGTCCGCACCTTAAAGCGGTGCGAACGTCCGCACCTGAGAATCTCTGTATATATATATATATATATATATTTATTTATAACATCTGTCATTTTATTATGGGTTTCCTTTGTATGTATTTCATTAATGTAACAACTGAAAGAAATACGTACTGAAGTTGCTGGAATGTTCTTTTTTCTGTATGTTGATAGTGCTGGATATAGTTACTTAATGATATATTTTATATTTTCTAAAATATCTGTTTTAATTTTTTAGTGTTTCTCTTCTAATTTTATGTTTCTTTCTTCATGTATCTATGTCAAAACTCAGTTTAAAGTAATTTCTTAACATCTTAATCTAATCTCAGACTTGGGCCACCTGACTTCCATCCCCAAACCCCAAATTGCCCAGAGGAGACACTTACCAGGGAATATGTCCAATCTGGATACAGGGAGACTGTTGATGGAATTGAGGTAAAATTTCATATAAAGTAATTGATGGGTAAATATAAAGAGACCTTTAAGAGTTGTTATCTATTTGCAAAACCCATATGATTGTTCATCCAAAATACACAATCAACTTTTAATAACCATTTGTGCTCATCCGCTTTGTATTTTCTTGAAAATGATTTTTTTCTTCAAATTAAGAGAAATATTCCATTTTGTTATATATCAAAGGATTTTATGTGGCACATTTTGATGATCAAGAGTAACTTCTACATTGCCTGGTCTTTAATTACACTGTTAAGGACTTCCGAGATTGTAAATTTTGTGGATCCATCAGACGTTAGTTCTTAGGATGACACTTGCTAAATTTTCCAGGAGTCCAGAGAGATATCACTTAGTCAGGTCCAAGGTTTCAGCAAGCCTCTTGTCTTCAGGTGTAGAGAGGTAATTCCTTAAATATTTAAGTTATGAGAGACATCTCGAGATGTTTCTAATAGATGTTTTTCACCTTAGGACTGACCATTTCTTCTATTGGCAAATGTTATGTCAATTATATGGTATTAAGTTTTCTCTCTTGTCTGCAGGCAATCAAAAAGCGTCTTAGAGCCATAAATGAATCTCGTGCTCAAAAGAGGAAGGTAAAAATGCGTCAAACAACAGTGCTTATATGCTTTTGCATAATCTTTTTGTTTTTAGGTGGGGTTTATAAGGTGGTTATCACTTTCTTGACTGCTGTAATCATACTTCTATTTCAGGCTGGTCAAGTCTATGGTGTTCCTCTTGCTGATTCACTATTAACAAAGCCTGGTGTTTTTCCGGAACAAAGGCCCTGTGGTGAAGACTTACGAAAAAAATGGATTGAGGTATGCACTATGTTCTCTTGAACATGCAGTCTTTTGAATTGGTTATATACTTTTTATTTTAAACAAAGCAGACGTCTATTCTATAATTTCCCTCTCTATCTGTGCATTCGTGTTTAAGAATTCCAAGTGACAGAGTTAAAGAACTAGGAGTGATTATATCTTATTTACCAGGACTGTAGGGTATAAAAGAATGTTATGTATTGCGACCGTCACTGGCAGTTCAATTGTCGCTAGTGACAGTTTGAACACTGCTTGAAATAACTGCTACATTTTGGATATCCCATATAATTACTTTCTTGTTTCCCAGATAGCTTACCATTTGAATCTAAGAATTAGTATGGAGTTGAAGTGTTAAACTTTTCTCAAACTTTTGTTCAACAAAAAGATGATTGTAGAATGAGTAGATAGGGAATCTCAGCCTAATGTAACAGTAAACAGAGAGTAGCGACCAGAAATGCAAAAGCCAGTCTCACTTTGAACACACCTAATGTGCTCTTATTGTGAAGGTTTGGCGTAGTGCCTATAATTCAAGTGGTCATTCTAGTTGTTTTTTTTTTTCATATGTTCTTTAAATTTACTTCCATATTTTTTCCAGGGTTTATCACAACAACACAAACGCTTGCGTTCTTTGGCTGATCATGTTCCTCATGGGTATAGGAAAAGATCTCTATTTGAAGTTCTAACAAGGAATAATGTTCCATTGCTGAGAGCAACTTGGTTTGTTAAAGTCACTTATCTTAATCAGGTACACGTTTGTATCAGAATGGCTCACTGATCTTAACATATTTGCCAATACTTTTTATATTGGATTGCAGCCATAGGCCATAGCATTTAATTGCTGTATCTTTTGCAGATCCGGCCAGGTTCTTCTAGTATATCTGGGATACCTGATAAAACTCAGTTGTCTCGCACAGAGCTCTGGACCAAAGATGTCATTGAATACTTGCAGTATCTTCTCGATGAATTCTTTTCAAGAAACAATTCACTTCTTAGTTCACACAATAGAGATCGGTCACAACAAATGCTTTATGCTGGGTCAGTATCACAACGGAGTGATCCAGCATCATCACTCCTTGATGGTGAGGAGCCTTCCCTACATTTCAAGTGGTGGTATGTGGTACGGCTTTTGCAATGGCATCATGCCGAAGGGCTGCTTCTTCCTACTCTTATCATTGAATGGGTTCTACGTCAACTGCAGGTATTACATTCCTGCCTTTATTTTTTTAAGACCTATGTAATGAGTTTAAAATTATCTTGATCCCCTTGTAAAGAGGAGTAATGATTGATTGTGCTGTTTGTTTGTTTTTTTCTTTTTGTGGTTTTTAATTATAATGTACATGTATTGTTGTAGGAGAAGGAATTGCTCGAGATTGTGCAGTTGCTTTTGCCTATTATATATGGTGTTCTGGAGACTGTTGTTTTATCTCAAACTTATGTGCGCAATCTTGTCGGGACAGCTGTTCGTTTCATACGCGAACCTTCCCAAGGTGGATCCGATCTTGTGGATAACTCCAGAAGGGCGTATACAGTGTCTGCTCTGGTGGAGATGCTTCGTTATTTAGTACTCTCTGTACCTGACTCGTTTGTAGCTTTGGATTGCTTTCCCTTACCACCATGTGTAGTCTCTTATGTAGCAAACGAAGGAAGTTTACCGAAGCTGTCTGATGATGTGAGAAAGATTAAAATTGGGTCAGCAGAAGTTGCTTCTGTATTTAGAAGTAAAGCTTTTGATGCTCAATTTCAATCATTGGCCTTTGATCATGTTGTTTCATCCATTCAGAAGCGTGCTGATAATCTTGAAAAGTCTACAAGCCCTAGCTATCCAAACCATAGTATTGCTAAAGCGGTACAGGCCCTAGATAGGTCTCTTGTGCAGGGGGATGTTCTTGGCGCATATAGATTTCTGTTTGAAGATCCTTGCGATGGAATTATGAATGAAAATTGGGTCGCAGAAGTTAGTCCTCGCTTGAGAACTTCATTGAAATGGATTGGGACTGTGAACCTGTCATTTATTTGTTCAGTATTTTTCCTTTGTGAGTGGGCAACTTGTGATTTCAGGGATTTTCGAACCGCTCCACCTGGTAAGTTGAAATTTACTGGCAGAAAAGATTTCTCCCAGGTGCACATTGCAGCTCGGCTTTTGTTACTAAAGATCCGAGACTTACAAAGTTCACCTCAGCATAAGAATGACAACCCTGCTAAAGGTTCCTGTCAGCAGAATAATTTCCCTGTCCGAAGTTTCATGGGAAGTTCTTATGAATCTAAAAATAAGTCAAGTGTCCACCAAAGAAGTGTGAAATCATCAAATATATTTGAGAGTCCTGGCCCTTTACATGATGTCATAGTTTGTTGGATTGATCAACATGATGTAGGAAAAGGAGAAGGTTTCAAGCGCCTCCAATTTCTTGTGATCGAACTCATACGCTCTGGTATTTTTTACCCCCATGCCTATGTTAGACAGCTGATAGTTAGTGGCATTATGGATATAAATGGGCCAGTCATTGAATCAGACAGAAGGAAGAGGCATTATCAGGTCTTGAAGTTGTTGCCTGGGCTCTTTATGCATGATGCTCTGGAAGAAGCAGGGATTGCTGAAGGCCCCAAACTTTTGGAGGCTATGTGTTCTTACTCAAATGAGCGGCGCCTCATACTTCGTGGATTTCTCGGTGATCATAATAAAAATATGAGTATGAAGTCAGCTCTGAAGCAAGAAAATAATGCCATCCCTGGAAAGGATGGTGGTTTGCCAGTTTCTGCTGATCAGTGGAAGACAGTTGAGTTGCCATCCAACATTTTGCCTGGCAAAAGTGGCAAGAGGGGCAAAAGTGATGCTGATGTTGAAGAGCTAAAGGAAGCAATCTCACTACTGTTGCAACTGCCATATAGTTCCACCCCACCAACAGATACAGGACTTGAAGAATCCCAAGGGAGTTTGAAGAGGCCTTTTGGGTTGATCTCGAACAAGATGGATTTTGGAGAAGGTACTCCTGGGTGTGAAGAATGCAGAAGAGCAAAGAGACAAAAAGTTAGTGAGGAAAGGAGCTCATATATCCAAGGAAATTCTCCAATTCCTTCAGATGATGAAGATACTTGGTGGATGAGGAAGATACCTAAATCCTCAGAGCCGCTGAAGGTTGATTTACCAGTCAAGTTAACTAAACAGGTATCTAAGAATCGGCAGAAAGGACCTCGCAAAACTCAAAGTCTTGCTCAACTAGCAGCTTCTAGGATTGAGGGGAGCCAGGGAGCTTCTACAAGTCATGTCTGCAACAATAAGATAAATTGCCCTCATCATAGATCTGGACTAGAGGGAGAAGCTCCAAAACCTACAGATACCACCAAAATGAACCATGCTGGTGATATTGTTTCGATTGGAAAAGCTTTAAAGAGGCTGCGATTTGCAGAGAAGAGGACTATTACTGTTTGGTTAATGACTAATATCAGGCAGCTTGTTGAAGAGACTGAAAAGACAATTGCTAAGGTTGGCCAGTTTGGTAGAAATTTCACAGCAGTTGATGATAGGAGCTCGACACGGTGGAAGCTTGGTGAGGACGAACTTTCTGCTGCACTGTATTTTATGGATGTTTCTGATGATTTAGTTTCAGCAGTAAAGTTTCTCCTTTGGCTGCTGCCAAAGGTTATTACTAGCCCCAATTCTACTATTCATAGTGGGAGAAACATCCTACTGCTGCCAAGAAATGTTGAAGGCCAAGTGTGTGAAGTTGGGGAGGCATTTCTAATATCATCCCTCCGAAGGTGCACTCTCTTATCTTTATATACCACTCATATGTTTGCAAAATTGAGACATTTCTGTTTCTGTTCGCTCCATTATAGAATCACTTGTCCATCCGTTTCTTTTTGAGAATCGTCTTTTTTTTTTTGGCTGAGAAGAGAAATATAATCATTTAATACATCTATGTGGTGTTGATTTTATTGATGCTGGAGAGATCCCGATAGAAATGGAGTTACAGTCTCTCAGCACACCCCCACATGCGACATAAGTAGTTTACCCTTTTGGTTTCAATATCTTCAATAAGGAAAGGAAACGATTTCGCTATGTTTGTTTTCTTCTTCTAATAATTTGCCTGTCCTGTCATCTTTGGGAAGTGGTCTCAGTCCTCTTCTAAAATAATCTGCCAGTCTTTCATAAACTTTTCTCTCATTAGAACACAGTTGTATTGCACAGGCTGAAAAAAGTTATACTGCCTATCCAGCTTATACTTGATTCTTGAACTCTTGCACAGAATTATTGTTTTTTCCATAAATGGTTTCCCAATTAAATATTGCTGCTTCAGTTAAGTATTTTATTTTGCTCTCTAATATTGTATTTTGTTCAGGTATGAGAACATACTTCTTGCAACAGATCTCATTCCAGAAGTCTTATCAGCAACAATGCACCGTGCTTCTGCAGTAGTGGCATCTAACGGAAGACTTTCAGGTTCGGCTGCCTTAGTTTACAGTCGGTATCTGTTGAAGCGGTATGGCAATGTGGCTAGTGTGATTGAATGGGAGAAGAGTTTTAAGCTATCATGTGATAAGAGGCTTTATTCTGAACTTGAAGCTGGGCAATCAGTGGATGGAGAGTTAGGGTTTCCGCTTGGTGTTCCATCTGGAGTCGAAGATCTTGATGATTATTTTCGCCAAAAGATTAGTGGTGTCCGGCCATCTCGGGTGGGTATGAACATGAGAGAGATTGTTCAAAAAAATGTGAATGTTGATGATGCCTTCCAGTATTTTTCTGGCAAGGAGAGAAAACTCTTTGCTGGCAGTACTCCTAAAGCTCCTGCAGTTGAAAAATGGGATGATGGGTATCAGATAGCTCATAAAATAATAACTGAACTGATGGACTGCATTCGGCAGACTGGTGGTGCTGCTCAAGAAGGCGACCCGACTTTGGTGTCATCTGCTGTTTCTGCTATTATCGGTAATATAGGGCCAATTCTAGCGAAAGTTCCTGATTTTAGAGCAGTGGGTTATCCATCTGCCACTGATTCCTTACACTTTGCTAGACGTATTCTGCGCATCCATATAAGTTGCCTGTGCCTTCTGAAGGAAGCTCTTGGAGAGCGTCAAACTCGTGTATTTGAGGTAGCTCTTGCCACAGAAGCTTGTTCTGCTCTTGCTGTGGCCTTTTCTCCTGGAAAGGGCTCTCGGAATCAGTCTCCTGAATCCCATGATTCCAATGAAGTTTTAAATAGCTCTTCAAAAGTAGTGATTGGGAGAGCAACAAAAGTTGCAGCTGCTGTTTCTGCTCTAATCATTGGGGCAGTTATTAATGGGATTACTAGCCTGGAGAGATTGGTGACTGTGTTCAGGTTTAAGGAAAAGTTGGATATAATTCAATTTGTGAGGAATAGCAGATCCAACTCTAATGGTAATGCTCGTTCTGCTGGGGCACTTAAGGGTGATACCTCACTTGAAGTTTATGTTCATTGGTTTAGATTGCTTGTTGGAAACTGCAGAACTGTTTCAGATGGAATGGTTGTGGAACTCTTGAGTGAACCATCCATAATAGCTCTTTCCAGGATGCAGCGAATGCTTCCTCTCCGTTTGGTTTTTCCACCTGCTTATTCAATATTTGCCTTTGTTATATGGCGGCCATTCCTTCTGAACACTAGCCTTGCAGTTCGCGAAGATATTAATCAGTTGTATCAATCTTTGGCAATAGCTGTAGGTGATATTATTAAGCATTTGCCTTTTCGTGATGTCTGTCTGAGAGATAGTCAGGGTTTTTATGATCTTGTGGCAGCAGATGGCAGTGATGCGGAATTTGCAGCCATGCTGGAGTTGAACGGTTCAGACATTCATTTAAAATCCATGGCTTTTGTTCCATTACGTGCCAGGCTTTTTCTGAATGCCCTTCTTGATTGTAAGATGCCAAACTCTTTATTCACACAGGGGGAAGGAAATCACCTATCTGGACAGGGTGAATCTAAAGTTCACTATTCAGAGCGCGAAACAAAGCTTGTAGATAAGCTTGTGCATATTTTAGATACCCTTCAACCTGCAAAATTTCATTGGCAGTGGGTAGAGCTCAGGCTCCTTTTGAATGAACAAGCCCTCATTGAAAAACTAGAGACACAGGATATGTCTTTGGTGGATGCCATACGTTCATCCTCACCTAGTCCAGAAAAGGCTGCTGCCTCTGAAAATGAGAAATATTTCATTGAAATCATCCTTACAAGATTATTGGTTAGACCTGATGCCGCTGCCCTTTTCTCAGATGTGGTTCATCTCTTTGGACGGTCACTAGCCGATTCTATGTTGTTGCAGGTTAAATGGTTCCTGGGTGGTCCAGATGTTCTTTTTGGACGAAAAACCATTAGACAACGGCTTATGAATATTGCCGAGAGTAAAGGACTTTCGACTAAGACCCACTTTTGGAAACCTTGGGGCTGGTTCACTTCTGAATTTGATATTCTGACAAACAGGGGAGATAAGAAGAAGTTTGAAGTCACTTCCCTTGAAGAGGGTGAGATGGTTGAAGAGGGGACAGAGTCAAAAAGGCATGGGAAAGGATCCAGTCCAATATTTGACAATGAAGGCCAAAGTGTCTCCCAGCAGCATGTGACAGAGAGGGCTCTCATTGAATTACTTCTTCCTTGCATAGATCAAAGTTCCGATGACTCACGGAACACTTTTGCAAATGATTTGATCAAGCAGTTGAGTAACATCGAGCAACAAATTAGTACAGTGACTCGCGGGACAAGCAAGCAAGCGGGACAAACTCCTTCTGGAATCGAAGGTCCCACGAGCAAAGGAAATAATCGCAAAGGAATACGGGGTGGCAGCCCTGGATTAGCTAGACGTGCAGCAGGAGCAGCAGATTCTGCTCCACCGTCCCCTGCAGCTTTGCGTGCTTCTATGTCGTTGAGATTGCAGTTACTCTTGAGATTGCTTCCAATCATCTATGCAGATAGGTAATTGCGTAGAGCTATTTTGTTTTTTGCGTTCTTTTTATTTTCGGTCATGGTACTTGTTTTGTTACCTTGAGCATGCCTTTTCTTTTGCATTACCAGTTTCCTCTATCTTTGTTGTTGCTGATTTAAATCCGCCTTATCTGCACGTAGGCGTGATATATGTTTTGTAAATCTTTGTTCATCTATCTTTGATTTATGTTGTGAATTGCTGGGTTCTACTATTGCTAATTATCCAAACCTCTGTTTATCTATCTTTTTCCTTTATTTTGGGTTAAATTCATGTTTTTTTTTAATTAGTGGATTGAATTTATTTGTTCTTTTCGTTTCTATTCAGTTTAGTTTCATGTTCAGAATCTTTAGTTTAAATTGAATTCATGTTTTTTCTTTATATTGGATCTCTCAGGGAGCCATCAGCGCGGAACATGAGGCATGGGCTTGCCTTGGTTGTATTACGCCTTCTAGGAAACAGAGTTGTACATGAGTATCAAAGCACACCCTTAACTCCCTCGCAGAGTTCTTTATCCAAGAGGGAGTCAGATTCTTCAACAGATGCGGCCACTGCTGCTTTCACTGACTTGTCAAGCGAAAGTCTCTTTGACGAGTTATTGTTGGTTTTGCACGGGCTGTTAAGTAGTTGCCAGCCAAGTTGGTTGAGATCTACTAAGCCAACAAAAGAAAGTGGGAAAGGTTTTGTGGCATTTGATCCTGAACTGGCAGAGAATTTGCAGGTTTGTCCATCTCTTGTTTTGCATGCTACCATTTCCTACAAAAATTAATTCAAACGGGAGAAAAAAGGAGAGAAAGAAGGGGAGAGCGAGGTGACAAATGTAGTTATGTAAATCAAATTCCTTGGAGTTGCAAATAATACTAGAACCTCGAATGAGAGGGCAAAAAGGAAGAAAAGAAAAGAAAAAGTACAACCTAGATTCAGTATTCCTCAAGTTTTTCATTTGGTCTTCATTTCTTTTAAGTTGACTATCATTTTCAGTT
The DNA here is from genome assembly GCF_000184155.1 of Fragaria vesca subsp. vesca. NCBI lineage: Eukaryota > Viridiplantae > Streptophyta > Magnoliopsida > Rosales > Rosaceae > Fragaria > Fragaria vesca. The sequence goes on from NC_020497.1 coordinate 5,088,198, forward strand.
AATAGTAAATGGGTTTATGACTTATCTTAAATGTGTTTCTGTGGATGCAGAATGACTTGGATCGCATGCAGCTGCCTGACTCTGTTAGGTGGCGTATTCAAACTGCAATGCCTGTAATAATTCCTTCTATTCGGTGCTTTGTGTCGTGCCACCCACCACCAGTTCCAAACATGGCTTTGGCTGTTCTTCAGCCCAGCACATCAAACTCTGGGATTTACTCCACAAACTTGAACACACCTCAGAAAAATCAGTTTCCTCTGGCACGAACAGTAACTACTGTAACAGGGAAGTCAAAGCCATTGCCATCCCAGGATAATGATATGGAGATTGACCCATGGACACTCCTGGAAGATGGTGCAGGATCAGGCCCGAGCTCATGCAACAGTGCTTTGATAGGCAGTGCAGATCATGGAAATCTTCGAGCATCTAGCTGGCTTAAGGGGGCTGTAAGAGTAAGACGGAAGGATCTTACATACATTGGTGCTGTGGATGATGACAGCTGAGTTTAAGTTAACTATCTTCTTGATTTTTCTGGAGCGTTCTGGAGCATGAACCCTCGCAGCAGGTAACTTCATGGTTTCATTCACTGTGCATAATTAGTATGAAGATCACTGTGTTGCTCGGGTCCATTCCTTCGATTTGAGAAGCTGTTGAAGGAAATATTTTTTTGCGGTGTGGAGTGGGGGCAGGGAGGGGTCGTTTTGGAGGACTTGTGTAGATGTTCTCACACGGCCCATGTCACCCAGGGCCTGCTTGACTACTAACCCTTTGATCACCCCCATCCACCTGTGTACCTCTGCCTGCTGTTCGGAGGTCTGTTGTATATATAGGAATCTTTATTCAGTTTACCAATTGATCAGAGTAAGATATCTTCAGAATTATATGTAGCTGTTCTTCTCTTTTAATCATTAATTTCTATTTTTCTGTTCAGTCTCTCTCTCTCTCTCTCTCTCTCTCTCTATATATAT
>NC_020497.1:5089373-5108717 GCF_000184155.1 Fragaria vesca subsp. vesca
ATATATATCACTCAGTCTCTCCCTCCACACACCTGTGCTTGCACAGAGAAACTACATGCATTTATGATTTATACATGTGTGCACATACATGCTATTGCACAGTTGTATAGACATTCAGTGTTCCTATGTTCTTTATTATGTACATCTCCACAAAAAAATTGAAAAAGGAAAAAATGATGGATTTGCTTGTTTTAGATATAGAATTGAAGAAAGAACTCTGTTGTTGAATGCATGTAAGGAATGAGAGCAACATTATGCTAGAAAGGGGAGGAAAACACTACATTCTGTGGTTTTTTCAAATGCCAGCATGGGTTTACTTGCCTAGTTAATAGTGTATTGTTTAGCCATTTACTGAACCATAACATCTTAATATTGTAAAAAAAATAAGATGCAGGATGGAGTCCTTGAGTCCTTTACTATATTGTTTCTCATTGGAAAGCTTAGTAGTATCTCTTAACCTCCAATTACCAGGTTATATAAGCTATTCATACTTGTGCTACTTCTATTTTACGTTATTGTTAATAAATATATTGTTGCATTGTTTCCGAGAAGATTGTTTCTCTATGGAGATTGAGATGAATGATTAAAGAGCATTTTGCTGGGAATTTCCAGTGATGCAATGGTACTGTTATGTATATTTGAAAGCATTTTGAAACATCATTTTGGGATGCTTATTCATACTGAAGAAAAGTATCTTCATATCTGAGATTAAAACAGTTGCATGCATTAGAAATTATTCGTGCACTGGTGGTATTAGTCTCCCCCATTGTTGACTGATCACAAAAGTGAACAGATTTGTACGTTTTTCAGTTTTTGCCTTGCTCTGGTAGATTTTTTGCCATTTTCTCTTTTTCTTTGCGAGGTAAATATTGCCATTTGAATTATGTTTTGAAGTTGATAGAATGTCATTCAAAGTCTTTTAGAGTTGGTATTTGCAGTCACAACTCACAGGTTTTACAGATAAATTGATATCAAACTTGTTGCTATTAGTTCTTAGGTGCAACCCTAAAACTGATCATAGTTTTGATCGGAAAGACACCTTTAGGTCACAAATCTTAACAGATTTTCATACTGTGTCACTTGGGGTCTTAGGTTAATCGTAAGGGTATTTGTAAAACACGAGCATTACATACAGAAGTAACAGAACAATTTCTCTTGTTCGACAATTTATCTCAAAATGATGATATGTATGGATATAATAATTAATAAGAGATTATAAATACACTGCTCTCGAAATTAGTGTCAGTGTTCTGTTTTTCTGGAGTCTACTTTACAAAAGTCATTTCTTAACATTCTTAGATGGGAAATGTGGACTATACCCTTTCATAACAACTAACTAGCTTCATACACAGGAATAAGTAGCATAGTTAATGTCTCAAAATTGTTGGAGAAGTGCTCTCTACTGGTCTTGGTTCCTCATCGATCTGTCCACATGAATTACGTCTTCAATCCAAGCAACAATGTTGTATGCAAAGCTTTCCAACACTCTTGAGTAGCTCTCTAGTACTGCTTGCCCCACATCCTGCAATAACACAGAACTAAATTTCAATCAGATCATCCTTTGCATTTGTTGAATACTATTCTCAAAAAATTTATCAGAAGAGAAGCATAACACCTTTTACTAAGAAGTAAGGATGCGTTTTTCAACCAAGTAAAATCATTTCAACACATCAACTGTTGTGTGGTAATGTAATATAAAGACCAGATATTCGATTTTTTGTGAGGAAGTTACTAGTTTAGTTTGACAAATGATCATAAAAGGAAACCATAGATACTTATGTACTGACCTTGTTGTATTGAATCTTGCATGTGTCCAAGGATGTCTGAGAGAGCTCAGGATATCTCTGCTTCAAAGAGAACAACAAGGTTTCTGCTCTCTCAGCTAGGACATGGTTTTTATCATTCCTGTCTGTCTCTGACATTAGATCCTTTACCATCACCCATGAAGACTTTGAATTACTCATGCATGCTTTACGTCTCCATGTGTACATTGAAGACTCAACTCTGTCTGCAAGTTCAAGTGCTTCATGTTCAGAAGCTATATGGAGACAGTCGAGAAGATGTTCTGGGGAGAACTTCTCTGAGGTAGACATGTATCGGTAAATCGAATCTCCCAGACAAGCTTTTCCGCTCTGAAGACAAAAATTATTTACAAGTTAGCTAAACAACTTTGCCCTCTTAATCCTACAAATCATATATAATGTGAATAAGCGTATGCAATCGGTCAACAATATATATCAAGCTTATGGTCTCCTAGATCCCAATAATGTGACATACATAGGATTCTTTTCCATCACTCTTATTATTCGTTGGGTGAAGGACAGCATACCTTTGGAAGACTTGCCATGTATGACTCCGGAATTTCCATCTCAGAAAGAATGCTGCTGTTGATTGCCATGGCTGCTTTGTGTATTTGATTACAACTGTCGCGTTTGTGTCTCAAATGCTTCCTTGATTTCTCAGACAGGCCACCTGGAGGAGCACATGGAACCGGCACCCACCATTTATCCTCACTTCGCTGCACACTAATCCTTCGAAACGATCCTGATGCTGCTGCAGAACTAGTTGACTTTGATGAAATGCTCCCTTGTTCGGCATACCAGAACTCGGTATCCTGAAAACTATCAAGCACTTCCTGCCCAAAACACAAAACTCTTGTACTTCAGGCTTTGATTGACACATTGTTGCTAAAGAATATGATTTCTTAGGACAGGAATGTAGTCTTACAATGAGCATAGCATCAAGCTTTTGCAAAGCTGGAAGGTTAATATAAATATCAGATCGTGGTCTGCTTGTCATCATCTGAAAACCAATCGAAAAAAAAAACTATAAGAACAAAGAAAGATAGTAGCACTAGAAACTAGGTAACATTTTTGTCATGGATTTAACAATCTCACCTCCACGCATGTCCCATTTGGTAAAGTTTGGGATACTGGAGTGAGTTCTACTATATAATCACAGACGGATAAAAGACAATCCATTTCCCTTTTCCACATTGCTTTCTTCTCAGGATTCAAAGGCTCTAACCTTAGATTTGCCCCAAAAACAGTGGCTGCACAAAAAAAAAAAAAACCACAAAATGTTTGACACATTGAGATTGAAATGAATGTTGACTTTGTCTGACAAACAAATTAGTTGTCATTATTCAGCAAAATCTGCAGGAAAAGGTTAATTACCATAGAGGTTGGTAACAGAATTTGAGATTGTAACAGCTGTGCATACACCTTTGCCACTTCCTGACATGTCTTCACCCAACAAAAGCTTTGCAAATCTTTCTTTCATCAACTCAAGTTCTGCCATTCATTTAAATCAGTTAATATTTTGGTCAAATTGTCAGTGCTTTTGAGTGAGTAATGGGGCAGACAAATTTTGATAAATAAAAACTAGGCAAACCCACCTGAATCCATAGCTTCAAGATCTTCGAGTTTATCGTCTGTGAGATTCATACGTTTCTTCATTCCTAGTCTGCTGAGGACAGCTTGGTTACTGAGGTTGGATTTCACATTTGGCCAGCAAGAAGGAGAAGCATCACCAGAGTAGCTGCCATCACCTACTGACTCAGAGAAAGCCGAGACATCTGAATTAGTCCGGCGGCATAGAAACGAATCACTACTCATTGTTGAAGTTTCAACTGCTGATTGATCCATAGAAGAAGGTGAAGGTTGATATCCCAGATCATAACTTTCATCAGAACTTAAAGAATTGTCCATGGTTGTTGAAAACTTGTGGCCTAATTCCTCAAAAACCTGCAGCTAAAATTTTGAAGTGTTATCTGCCATTTGGTTTATATTCAACAAAAGAAGAAAGCATATGAATCTTATTTTCATTTGAATCAAAAAGCAAAAAAGGTCTATGATAGGTAGTTTTCATGCAGAAGAAGACTGAAATAAATCAAATAATTGACTGCAAAAATATAAAGCAAAAGGCAATATTGGAAATAAATTTCTTGGCGTGAAATGAACATAACCTGGAAATTTGAAAATTTTAGGCAACGGTTTTAGAGAAAAAGCAACAGTCCAACAGTGCTTTTATGTTACCTTTAACTCATAGAGATTTGAATTTGAACTGTTGAAGATGGCTGTAGATGAAAATCGTTTTGAAACTGTTCCCTCCTATAAGCATGAACTTTAGCTTTGATCACCAAACACTTTTTCTTTCTAAAAGAAATTAAACGCTTTCTTTGAAGATACCAACATCACCATAATCACAAAAGATAGAACATCTTGGACAATCTGATTGAACTTACACAGAACTGACAGAAGAAACCCAGAAGCAAAAATTGCTTGATTAATCTCACTGTTGAAACTGGAGAAAGAAATAGGTGGTTGCCGGGAAAGGTATATAGCAGAAATGGCTACTGAATCTTAGTTGGACATGAACATGAATTGGTCTGCCGCCTTATATTTATATGAATCTATATACATGATCCCTACAATAACATAATATAGAAGGGAAAATATAACTCGTGGATTGTAGGTATACAATTTTTTTTTTTTATTAGGGTTTATATATTTCACAGATCGTGTATCGTTCTACTTCCATGTTGTTAAAGGTTAGTATATTAAGAGAATTTAGTAAGCAAAATTACTGGTGTATCAAATACACAGTATAATCGTTAAGATCATGTAAGATCAATTGTAGACAATCAGTAATTACTCTCTGATGTGGTGATGATCTGCATGTGAACCACAAGTACCCAAATTCATGGTCAATCATAATCATCAAATTGAAACTTTCCTTCATTTGTTTCACTAAATTGGTAGGCTAATAAATTTGGGGAAATAAATCAAAACCAAAACCAAAACATCAAGGAAAAAGAAAAAAATTGTAGAACATGGGTTCTAATCAGTTGCATGTATGTGAATTTATTAATATGGTCTTAGGCTTATCAGTTTGCCCAGCTAGGTGGTCGGAGGCTTGACACCAGAAAGCATGTGTGGAAGTCTATATATTAAATCCATGAAGAACAATGAATCACTTCCCAAACTCTATATTATTGGAGAGAATAAATAGACGTGCCTTCCATTAGAGCAGAGACTTGTTGTTCATGCTATGAATGTGTGTGATAACTGATCAAGGTTGACAAATAGAAGAGGCAACCTAGCTATATGAAGCTAAACTTGACTAACAAAACGGTTATTGGTAGGTCGTGATTAAAGATCACATCAAAATTCTTAAAATCAATGATGGAATCATTTCCTATTGGGAACAGTTCAAATCAAATCGTTTATCTCATTTGTTTTGGTAACTATATATCAGTATCTTATCGAGCAATACAGTATATATATACATTTTGATGCCTTGATGGGTTCAATTAAAGGTGTCGATCGGTTCTTATTTATCTTATCTAAAGAACCCGCATCCGAAACAATTATACAATTTAAAGTTTCATGTAGTTTGAAATTATTATTATTATTTATTTGTCGAGAAAATATAGGTTGAAATCAGTAGGTTTTGATGGGTTTAGTCGTTAAGATTTCAAAAATGTGAGTTATATAGGTAAATGGAAAGAATATATGAGCTAGACTTATGATATATCAGCTTGATCGAAAAGAGAAGAAAAGATTGTGTTTCATGGTTAGAGAAAATTATATTTTAGAGTTTATTTCGTTCTCAAAAATATGAAAGACACATTTTTAATTATTTTACTGAAACATTTTTTTTTTTTTTAGAGTAAAAGCATAGCAATATCATTCAATAAGATTGCAAGTACAATTTTCAGAATAGCCAGATACATATCTTCTGTTAACAGCGCTTGATAAGTTAAAGGAGTTGGTATGCTAGCAATATTTCATTTTACATTACGCTCATAAAACATAAGCCTAACGACTAGAATTAGACAAAAACAGTACCTAAAACTTAAAATAAATAAACGTAGATAGCCAAGCTAAATACCTAGTCTCCTTACAAAATGGAAATTTAGCGTAATAACAAAGGCTATTACTTTAGTTTTAGGCCCAAAGCTCAAGGGCAGCAACCAAAGAGATCCGTGAAGGCCCGCCCAACCCATTGGATGTGGTCCAGTCCACCAAACAGCTCCCATCGCCGTCGAAACTTTGCAAGATTCGCCGTCGGCCGACGCCACAACACCGCGCCATTGGGAACACAACTTGCAGAGCCCGTCCACCTTCTTCCACCTCCCAGCCAAAAACAAGACTCCCTCAGTTCAAACCCTTGATCATATGGTACCAGAAAGAGGATACAACAAAATTTCCAGCCAAACCCGTCCCAATTCATCTCCGACCACCACCAAAACAGCCACGTTCCAACAGCTTCGTCGGACAATCGTCCACCATAACGCCGAAACCGGATCAGTCCCAAATCGGATTTGAAAGATCCGCCCCAAGCAACCCAACAGATCGAAACTCAAACCTAATCAGGATGAATCCGGCGGCGGTACCATTCGCCGTCATGACTCAGCCGCCTCCACTCTCCCCTGCTTATCCGGTGTATATTTATTTATTGACTTAAGGATTAAATTGGTTTAACTCCCTAAATTTTAAGGCTAAACTCAGTTTGATCCTTGATTTTTTGTTTTAATCAGGTTGGTCATTATATTTTCAAACATCATCAACTCAACTGACTTGGAGCTGACATAAGGATCCACGTTTGAGTTTTTCAACATACAAAATGGCAAATCAACATTATAATGATGAAATTTTTTCATTTTTCAAGGATCAAACTCGGCCATTTTTGGATTAAAATTCAAATTTTAGATTTAAATGATGTCGTTTGAAGTATAAGGACCAACATAATTTAAAAAAAAATCTAAGACCAAACTGATTTTAGGCCCTCTTCCGGACCATACTCTATTCTAGTAAGATAGAAACTTTATTTCTTTTTCAGAAAGTAAAATAACATTACACAGTTACCACCTAACACTAGGCATTGTATTTTTTGTTATAGTTATGATGAAGCGAAATCTGAGTACTGAGACATTCAAAGTTCAAATCATGAAATTATGACTTTTTATGCATGAGTGATAGAATTCGTACATGGTAAACTATAAAATGGAAAAAGTTTGGCTTAAATAAGCTTGGTTGGAAAGAACTGCTAACATTCCCTAACTCTGTTTCTGATTGTTGTTAGATTCGGTTCTTTGACAAAACAAAATCCTCCACCACAGAACTTTCCAGAAGTTCGCAATGGTCTTGCTGATTGACCCTTTTGGTTTATTGTTCTGTGCCAAGTACTCCCTTGTGTTTCCTGCAGCTGCCTTCTGCATATCATTAGGATTAATATCATTAGGATTGCATCACTTAAACTCTTGACTCGAAAATCACAACATAACATGCTCGATAATTAGTCTAATGTACAATCCTGTCTAGTAACATAATATAGGAGACAATTCGTAATCGGAAAACCTTTTGAGGGCACTTACATTTGCAACAAACTTGAATCCAATCTTTATCTCTCCTTTATATGTGTCATCTTCAAGCACAACATTATATGGAGACGGCTTTACTTCAATGAATCCTCTGTCCTTTCCCTCAGTAATAATTCCACCAATATGAATCCTGAATATATATTGCAGAACCAAAACATTCTTTTAACCAAATTACTGGGATAAGGTAATAATTACCAGTTCTCATCAGATATTTATCCAAGAAAAGAGAGAGGAAGGAAGATAAGGTATATTTTATCTTACATTGTTTCACCAACAAATCCACCATCTGTGAACATCTCAGTGTCCATAATTCTGAATTTGAGATGAGTCAAATGTTTCCAATCAGAAAATTCAAATGTGAACTTTTCATTCCAGGTTACTTTGTCATCTTCTTCTGCATCACATAACCAATTAAACTAGCTAGTAGCTATGGAAACTTTAGGATGATATACAGCATTATCAACTGTATGTGCAATCCTGATAGAGATTAGAAATACTAAGTAGAAAATGAACCTGATGATATTTTGGTTCTGTACACTTGAGTGCCACACTCTAAGATTACATAGTAAGCCGGTTTACCTGCACAAAAGTAATGCAATATCTTAGTTTCTTCATAGAACGAATTCAGATATGTATACCACATTGTTAGGTTATATGGGACTTCGATCATCCTAAGTTTATTTGAATCTAACTTAATGTACCGAAGCTGGCTTACCGAGAACATTAGTGTGTCTAATGTCTTCAGCATCAACAAGAAGTACTTCAAGGCTTCCTCCTCCTTTCATGTATGGCTTCATTGTTTAGATACATTCATATTATCATGGAATTAAGCTCTTCCCTCTATATATAATTGCTAATTGATCAATGAGGCAGTTTCCAAAGTTATACTAACTGTAACAAAATAAATTCACTAATTAGTATGACTGTTTTGCATAGGAGTTGTAAGTTTTACTTGGCAACTTTTGCAGTTCATAAATTAATTAGCTTAGCATTTTCTTTTATGAGAAATAGACACTAATAACGGCTGGATACTGCATCCGAAGGGCAAAATGCAGGTGGCTCGTCAAAAAACATTGCCAGATCAAAGCAAGTAAGAAAGAGTGCCACACGCCATACATTATTCGGCATGAGGGCAATTTTTATGAGTCGATCTGCATGTTCAATTAGATACACAACACATAACCTATAATCTATTACAGAGAGCAAACCCATATGTTTTGGATTCCTTGGATTTTTCATTACACTGTAAGCCACTTATGAAACCAGTATCTCCAAGAAGTGGTTGATTCCATTTCCAAGAAGCCCTTGTAAGGTGCCTTGAAATTTTTCTCATCAATTTGAGGTTCATTATTGGTTCATAGAAATACACAGAAAGTGAATCCAAATTAAAGATATTGCCACTTTTGGATTAAATAATCAATTAGCTTACTGTACCAGAGTCATCATGAACTGCTTTCACCCTGTGCAATCCACTAGAGAATTAATCAGCAGACAAAAATATTGACCTGCTTCATTTCACTTGGTGAAGACTAAAGTGGCAAACATGCCATAATTTCTACTTTATAGGCCTCGTTTGGTTCATGGAAAGAAAAGTGGTTCCTTCGTCTTTCTCATAGGAAAGGAAAAAAAAAACGGAAATAAAATTTCATATGAATTTTTTATTCCGATGTTTGGTAAGGCAAGGAAATCCATCAGGAAAGTTGTTAAAAAATATATTAAAATATTGCGTTGTGAGTAATTAATGCAGGAAAAGTATAAAGGAAAGTGATTCCTTTGGATTTTGGAAGGAACCATTTTCCTCCACATTTTCCCTTCTATCAGCAGGTAAGTGTTTCCTTTCTTTTTGCTTCCCCAAATGCAGGAAATGAACAACTTTCATTTTCTGATGCTTATTTTCCACGAAACAAACGAGGCCTATGAACACTATCATTTCATTTTATTGCAAAATCTAGCTGATTGGGAGCAACCTTGACTGTAAATTTCGACATCACCATCATTCATGATCGACTCGTCGTATATAATAATTCCATGTGTGATGTGTGTGTATGATTAATGAAATTAAAGCTTAAATGCAAGGATATTTATTCAACAGCATAACCAGTGAGGTTTCACATGAGGTTCTTGCTGTTGCTGGTCAAAAACGTTTGCCAGAAAAATATGAAGGTGATGCAAATAAAGACCATGCATAACATGATAGCAGAATTTAAGAAATTCCATATGACCTGGATACCTAACTTACACCAGCCTGTCTTAGCTCCAATATAACTGCAAACAAATTATATATTAGCTTCCTGGAATTGACTTATGATTGCTTATGCAACAGCCAAAATTCATACTTCAATTTCAAGCATACAAAAGTCAGACATACATATATTGACAATTTGGTTCACACCTACTAGTTCATTCCCTTTTAAGAGTAATGTATTTTTGCTCTTTAATTTTCTAATCCGAATCGTTCATGTGTTCATCGCAAAACTGCTATACGAGTAAGTTCAATCTAAGAAATTTCTGAACATATATAATTGAATTTTCTTAATTCTGGTTTTAATTAAACCAGGTTTGACTCTGTGATGGAACCACACCAAGTTATCATTTTCCTATGCCATTATACAATCAATATCTTCTAAAAAATTCACACATATTTTAACCCTTACTTTTACCAAGCATCTATATATAATAGCCAACCCAGATGGACAAAGTAAACCTTTTTAGTTACCTATATTAATTCTAGACCTCTAGGCTCTAGCTAGAAGGCAATGCCAATGCCAGAATCACATCACTCTTCTTCTGTTAAACTTCCCATGCTAGACATCTCTCAGCCTTTGAACTCATTAGCTTCTGATTTGCCCTCTCTTTCTGAAGCCTTGAAAACATGGGGTTTCTTCCACATCACCAATCATGGGATCTCCAAAGATATTTTCACAAAACTACATTCTCTTTCAAATCACCTTTTCAGCCTCCCTTCTGATACCAAACTCAAGCTTGGTCCTTTCTCTTCTATAAAAACGTATACCCCTCATTTCATAGCCTCCCCCTTCTTTGAAAGCCTTAGAGTTTCTGGACCAAAGTTCTCTGAGTCTGCTCAAACTTCTGCAGATGTTCTCTTTGACCAACACAATTCTGAATTCAGGTATCATATACTATCTACTTTCTGTTATAAATATCGTTAAAGAATGGTTAAAGATATGTATAATCTTCATTAATTTTCTTGAAGTCACATTAGTACATTGTTGCCTAAGCTTTTGAGGTCTAGCGTTTGCCTAACACATTAAGACTATGTACATCTCATATACTTTCTTTGTTTCAAGGGAGGCCAGAGGGTAGCAGGGTTCGACTCTGGCCTTAGGCATGGGGGTAAATGAGCTCAACAACCGGAGCTACAAGCCCCCGCTCCTCTATATATGGTTTTCCCTTCATGTTAACTTGCTTTAACTTGATTGTTTGTTGTTTGTATTAGTGAGGTATTACATGAATATGGGAGCAAGATGGCAGAATTGTCTCAAAAAATCATTAAGATTGCTTTGATGAGCTTGCGGGAGGATTTTGAGAAGAAATACTATGAATCTGAATTTCAGAATTGCCATGGTTACTTGAGAATGAACAACTACTCATCTCCTTCAGATGGTTTGGAAGATCATGATGAGGTTGAAGGACTTGGAATGCACACAGACATGAGCTGTGTGACAATTGTGTACCAAGATGAAATTGGAGGACTTCAAGTGAGATCAAAAGAAGGTAAGTGGATGGACATAAGGCCATGTGAGGGAACCTTGGTAGTGAACGTTGGTGACATGTTTCAAGCTTGGAGCAATGAGAAGTTGAGATCATCAGAACATAGAGTGATTCTCAGGCAGCCTGTAAACCGCTTTTCGCTAGCCTTCTTCTGGTGTTTTGAAGATCAGAAGGTGATTTCTGCACCAGATGATGTGGTGGGAGAAGGGAATGTGAGGATTTATGAACCGTTTGTTTGCTTGGATTATTTGAAATTCAGGGAGAGCAATGAGAGAGGGAAATTTGAGAAGGTTGGGTTTACTGTGAGGGGTTTTGCAGGGATCAAAAACCAGCAAGTTATCAAATGTGACAGTGGGAAGCGTGGCTTGTAATTAGTGTCTGAGTTATAGACTTGTTATTAACCTTAACATGTCTTGTAATTAGTGTGTATATAGTTTGAAGCTAAATTAATTTGTATATGCCAGTGTGCTTGAGTGAGATATGCAGAGAAGAAATGGGGTTGGTAGGTTGAGTTTGGGGAGCTTAATTTGAGTTGTTCATTATTTGAAAGGAGAAAGGTGTATACAGTGGAATCCCAACTTCCAACCTATGCATTCTTATTATACTATCCTTGTATTGCTGCCTATATTCTCTTTTTTCATGGTCCTTATTTCATGTTAAGTTCTTCTATATTTTTAGTACAAGTATGATGGAAATTTTGTTCTTGTACCATGTCACATTTTGAATTGATCTAATAAGAGCGGGTTATACTTTCAAAAAAAGCTTGTGGATTGCCAGCTCTGATAGCTTGATACAGCATTTAACCAAAAGTCAATTGATACTAGGAACAAGGCCCCATAGATTAAGTTAAGAATTATTCTGATCTGGTGGATTCTATTTTCAACCTTTCTACTTTGTTTTGGTCATGTAAACCTGCTTTTACTTGATTCACAAGCCTTGGAAAAAACTTGGAGTGGGAAATGAATTGGGTTCTTCTGTCTGCCACTTTTTGTGTATTTGAAGAATCATAGTGGACACAAGTATTTGATTATGAAGACATGATAATGGCACTTGCCAACTTGTCTCCTATTTTGCCAATGCATTTCAAATAAAGTAATGGAAATCCAACTTCCCCAGTTTAGCCACATTTTGAATGATGAAACTATGAACTGTAAGCAAATGAGCACTTCATTCTGTGGGCTGCTGATTCTTAGGCCACAAAACTTACCAGATTATTGATTGAGGAACTCATGAAATTAAATCTTAAATCCACTGCCAGCTGCAGATTGGTGTATCACCTTTGGTATGTTCATGTTAGTTGAAGATTTGGAGATTCCTTATAAAGATGAAAAAGGGGTAAAAGTAGAGTGAGTTCAGGCCAAGTCAGTTTGGTTTTGGCCCAAAACCAAGAACTTGACGGAACCTGACTTTCCGGTTGGTTCAGTTTGACTACCTCAATTTTAGGTAGTAAAACCGAACCGAGCCAGACCACTGTTTTTCGTTGGGTTCAGTAACTCCACCCCAAGTTCCTAGGTAAAACTCCTGAGCAAAATTTTACAAAAGGGAGTAGTTGTCTGTCTGTCACAATATTTACGTTCATTTGCTTCAGTAGCTTCCTAGTTCTTGCCTACTATGGATATGAGCATTATGATAGCTGATTTATATGCAGCTAAGAAAAGGATAGGACACTACCTGATAAAAATGGTTACTTTCAAAAAAAAAAATAATATATATATATATATATTATTACAAGAATTTAATGCTGTGAAAGTGATTCATTCATCATGTCCCTCATTGTCAACCATCTAAGTGAATAAATGCATGTAACATCAACTGAGTCATATCATATTGGAGTTTGGAGTGAAGATATGAAAGTTGAGGAAATATCTACAAGGAAAACTTTCAAGCTTCAGTGTTGGGATTATTACCTGATATTAATTTGTTTTGAACAGTTCTTAATAGATAGCCAGTGGAACTCTTTGAGTAGCAACAAATAAGAACTTCTAATCTTAAAACATAAAGACAATTACTAGATCTACAGATTACATTGGATGATCTATTTCTGATTTCCCCATCAGATCAAAGTCATTGGTGAAGATTCTTATCTAGTGAAAAAGCTTCAGTAGAAAAGGAATGCAAGCTAAGAAGCAGATCAAAGTGCTTCTGTTACTACTACATATTTAACTTCAAGAAGCTAGCTTATTCAAGGGCTAAAACCTACAAGTACAAGCCATTTTGTTATTTTCTGGCTTTTTAACACTTACCAGCAATTTTCCAAAGCGCTTGTTTTATCATCCCCACCGGTGCGATTGCTGATCCTCGAAACTGAGACCGATTCACAATGAAAACAGTTAGGGTAGAGTTTTACATTTAAGAGCTAGCATATTAGAGCACTGGAAGTACCAGAATCCATTACAATGCAAATTAGTAACCTTTGAAAGATTGGCCAGAAGACTTGGGACTACTAACCTTTGATTTAAGGCTCAATGTGAGAACATCATTGAGGGTGGATGATTGCACTGAGTGAGCATCCAAGTACAGACTGTTAACAGCATCCATTATATCAAGCAAGATGTATTCCCTATAAGGGCATTTCATCTCTATCAGAACCTCCTGCTCTTTTACACTGACATTCACATCGAGTGGTAAGCTTTCTTTGGAGACAAGCCTATTAAGTTCCGGGTCAGTTTCATCAATGTCACAGGCCTTCCGCTTGTTTATCGAAGGCTTTTTAGCATTGCCAGTCTTTGTTTTGTTATCTGATGCCTTCTTTACCCTATCTAGGAACTTCCTTCTAGCTATTGCTTCCACAGTGTCCATGCAAGATTCCATCTCTTCTGCTCTTGCCTCAAGCTCTTTCAAGTACTTAATTGTATCATCGAGGATCGATGCCTTGTCAATCTGCAAAAGTACTCAAAAATTAAATCCAGAAAAGTTTGTGAAAAAGTAAATTGATTCAAGAATGCATGCTTTGTCTCGCAATTTTTTGTACTTGCAGTACTATTGGAAGTAAAAAAGATACTTGCAGGACTATAAAAAATAATAGAGAACAAACAACAAATGAAAATCTTTCCAATGTGAAAAGCATATGATATTACCTCAGTCATAGAAGGAACCATTGACCTCAGAACCATCAACTTCTCATTCTCTATCAATTTCTCGTGCACATCATCACTTTCTGATTTGGAGTTTGTAGTAGATTCTTTTTGTGGACTAGGAGAGCCACCACTCATCATCAGTGGAACTGTAAACAAAATCTTCTTTAACAGTTTCTGTTGAGCTTTTGGCCTACAATAATGAACAGCACCTTTTGTCCATTGCACGAAACTAGATTTTCTATCTCCACTGCAAAAGCATGGGTTTCCAATTATCCGCATCGAGCTCCCCAGAATAGCAGAAACAGTTTGTTTGTAGTGTAAATGATCATCAGCTGGTCCAAGACCCAAGGAGCTGAACTTTGTATCATTGAAGTTCTGAAGTTCTTTTAAATGACTATGATTCTTATTCTCAGGTATAGTAGAAGAATGAGCCTTTCCCACGAAAGCTTCTGATATACAATCACTAGAATTCATGGAATCTTGAAATCCATTGCTGAAATCATCATCCATGAAATGCCAACTCTGAACTTGAGAAGCCCCACCATTGACAGCTTCAAGCATAAAGGAGTCATCTGTCTGATGATTGTGCTCACATCCCTTGGAACATTCATCAGCAGATCCCATGCTGAACTCTTCATCATGTCCACGTAATCCATTAATTCCACTCTGATCAAATTTGAGTTCTTGTGAAGGGGAATACAGGTTCTCCAAACCCAATGTATCAACTATTTCATGGCCTACAATGTTGGCAAGAAATTGGTCTGAATCATCATCTGCTTTGTGAGGAGCAGAGGAAGATTTCTCGGAGCAATCTGGCTTTGAGAAATCTAGTAAGGAAGCCTTGATGTGTTGAAGGAGACTAGGGTCCTCCGCTACCTTTAGATGTCACAAAAGAGAAGAATTAATTTATAAAGAGACAAATTATAACTAAACGGTTACTGGAAAATAAAAGAAGGGACTAATCCAGGAAATGAAATTACCAGCTCCGTGACACCTAGCTCAACAACACCTCCAAGATAGGGAAAGCAGACCACAGTCTACAAAGCAAAAACATTGGAAATGATAAGCGAAATGATAAGCATATATGTTTTTTGTTGGCTTGGCAGGATTTTATATTGAGGACGAGGATATGTTTACCTGAATAGAAGCACTCTGAGAGCAACCATTGATGTCCATTCATAGAGAAACAGATGACAACGAAACAATAGCAGTCAGTATATATTGCTGCTCTTAATATAGAAAGACTAAACTAGCTGAACTAGCATTAACTTTAACCAAACAACAGCCAAAAAAATGGTAACTTCAGACAGATCACAGCCAAGGAAAACTGACCTTTGCTAGCAAAGAACGAGAAAATACTTTGCTATCTGCATATTGAGCATTGCATAACCAAATGCTTTTCTCGTTTGCTAATGCTCTTCCTGGCAGACTATAGAACAAAAGAGGAGAAGTAAATCACAAAACCATAATATGATCCTATAAAGTAAACTGATGAACCAAAAATACAATAAATACACACGGAAATATACACTTGATAAGATTAGTATATTACCCTTCGCCAATATTGAACACGAATGACATGCAAAGCAAGTAATACCACTCCGCATCCGTGAGATCCTCCGGAGACAATGCAGCAGAAGGCACTTTGGCTTGTTGATCTGTCGACTCACCTTCTAAGAGAGCCTTGTACAACTCTCTAAGTTGTTCATTCCTCTGCAAACCTATTTTATCAGCTTTAGGTTCTATTCCTTCGACCGTCTTCCTGGTTTTGATGTCTCCATTGTAATACCCTTCACCCCATTCCAGCACCCTAACAAAATAGTGATAATAATGTCAAAGGGTGAACACAAATTGGTGAAATTACTTCCCTAAGCAACAGTAGTACACCTAGCTAACAAAGACTGCACCTAGGGACTCAGATTTGACATGTATAGAAATTGTTGAATTCCTAGCAAAGTACTTTCTATTTGATTCACTTTCCAAAGAGTACTTTGGTTTCAAAAGGACTTAAGCTCATCCATTCTTGTACTGTAGAACTACTCCAACGTACATTTTACCATTTGCACCAGAAACACTAGTGTACCCCTTCTAATCTAGGCCTCACTTCAAGAGGAAAGTTGGCACTTTACACTTAAAACATATAAATATCAGAAAACAAGAAACAAATTGTTCACCAAGACTATAGATTACAAAAAAAAGAAAGAACTTGAAAGAAAATTTAAGATGCTGTTACCCTTGTTGAGTTGTTGACAATGACCAGAAAATTGCATAGCTCCACTTAATACTCCTCACAGCAACAGCAAACTGTTTCCTCAGATTCTCAGGCACCCTCTCATGGATTTGAGTCCCATTGGCCATTTCTCACTAAAACTCAAACTCAAATTTACAAAACTGAAAAACCCACCAAGATCATCAGCCAAGAATATCAAAATTGGACTCTTTCCAGTTTCAGGCAGATGGGTTTTGGTTTCAGAATATCAATGTCTAACTAGTTCTGACAATAAAAAACACAACACAACTCAACACCAGCTTTGTGGGTTTCAGTGAAAGTGCAATAGCTGCCCAGAAAGAGAAGCAGAGGGACTGAAGATTAAAGCTTTGGACTTTTTATCTGGGGTTTTATAAAGCAAACTGTGATGGCTTTTGTTATTGAAGACTGGAAGTGGTAAATGGCCAAAGCTTGATAATGGAATTGAAAAGGACCCAACAAGAATAAAAATTTACAAGAAATGAATCTTGGTCTTGTTCTTTCCCAAATAAATTAGTATAAACACGTGGTTATTCTCTGATTCTTTCCTATTCCAATGAACAGTAGGGAGTTATTTACTCGACTACAAACCAAATAAATGGGGCTTTAATTCTTTCTTTTTTCTTGTAATATGTAGACTTTATTTCCTAGTGTACTTGAGCTCTCTTCCTTGGTAATTGTGCTTCTTTCTGCAGGTCAGCCTGTTGGCTATCACTGATGAACACCTACCATAGTTAATATTTTCACGGGATAAAGCATGGGGAAAATTTGTTATCATGTGTAAGTCACTAAACAAAAAATAACAAAAAAAAAAAAAACTAACTATTGATTGATTTGAAAAACAATAGTGATGAAAAGAAAAGGTACTTTGATTCAATTTCTTTTGGGTGACACTTTTGTAATCTTGAGTGTGTGTTGCATGTAACTTTTAGACTAAGATCTCTCGATTTAGAACTTGGGCCTCATTGGTATATAAGTTTTATGAGACTAAAATCTTTTAAGTTTTCTAACTTTAGTCCGTCAAGATCAATTATCGTATGTCGGTTTACAAATATTAATAGAAAACGCATGATGAGTATTGTATCTTGGATGTATCATTTTGAGCAAGATAAACTATCTAAATGACTTTAACTGATTTAAGATATTATTTTGAGAATTAGACTCATCTGAGAAGAAATATTGGTATGGTTATCACTGTTCTAGGATATTCTCTATGTGTGCCTTGGCCTTATGCCAATAGGATATGTAGTTAGACTAGATCTATGTATTCATATCCTTACCATATTGGTATTGTCTAATTCCCTATATAAAGGGCTCCTATCAATGAATAAGATGACTCTCTTGCTATCTCTTTATCTCTACACTTTATTCTTCATCACGTTATCATGCACTTTGTTCTAACCCTAGAGCCAATAGCCCACCATTTTTTTTCTAAACCCTAAAAACCAAAACCCTAAAATCGGGCAGACTTGTTTTTCCCGATTTCTGACCAAAATTCCGACTGCCTTTCACCGGAATTTTATATCCCCAGAAAGCTCTTTTCCGTCACGGATCCAACGCCGCCGGCCTCACCCTGAGAACCGGCCGGAAAGTCTCCGAACCGGCCGTCGGAAAATTCCAGACCGCCGCCGCTACCGACCACCGGTTCACCACCTTTCCTTGCTCCGATCAACCTGAAATTTTGACAGAAGCTTCCCCATCCAGAGCTGCTCCTCCTGTCAAATTTTCAGCCCCAAATTCGAAGTATAAGTAGGCGAAACGTTATTTCTCCTCTCGGCAGCTTTTAGAAAGGTATGTTTTGAAACCTTAAACTCTTCCAAGTTCAATAACTCGGGGAGGATAAAATCCTTTCCTCCCTTCTCCATCTCCATTCTATGCTTGGGATTTTGTGTGTGCAGGTACCAAAAATCCCGAAATTTTATTCGTGGGTCAAGAGTATGTTGGATCACTCTTGTTTCTTTGTCCGGGTTGTGTTTGATCAACCCCGACCTTTCACCGGATTGTGTTTGATCAATCCGAGGCCTTTTTCCGAATTGTGTTTGATCAATTCGCGGCTTTTTCGGATTGTGTATGATCAATCCGAAGGACAAACCATTAAAAGCATCGTTTGTGACCTCTATCGAGTCTCATAACAGCTTGGTTTTGTATGCAAGAGCAATGTAACATTCTGCTCCTTTGAGTTTTGACGTACTAGATGCCTAAGGCGGATCTTCGCTTGGTATCTGTGGAACCTTTCATTGGAAAGGATTAAACCACATGTTTTGACCCCCAGGCTAACAAGCCTAGATGCCGAGATTTCACATCTCATGCGCTCAAAGTTTTTGAAGCGCCACATCGACAAAAGCCTTCAATGGCAACCTGTGCAAAAGTAATGACCACAAAGTACTGTGGAATGCACTCATGGAGCATTCATGGAAACGTTCATATAACTCTACTTGTTGAGTTATTAGTCAAGTGGATTGCTTACCACCTTAATTGACTACATATTGTCGATGATCTTTTGTGGCATCATGATCCATAATCCTTAGCGGATTCGATCATCATCAAGTTCTCTAGGTCCTCCAAGTTGGTGTGGAATTACCAACAAGACTTGATTTTGATCATACAAACGAGAATTGTATATACGATAATGTGCTAAACTTATTTGGGATTATCCCCTAATGTGGGGACAACAATATGGGTCATGGCAACGGCAGAAAACGTCGTGCCGATGTCTAGAAAAGAGGGGGAGGTGTTGCCGGCTCTAATAGCGACACTCCCGGTCTAGACACTATTTTGTCAAAACTACTCACGTCAGCTCATGACATTAATGCAACCGTTGTGGATCTTCGGATCACTGGTTCAAGATTGTCAAGCTCCTTTAAATTGTGAATGCATACAAAAAGGTATGGAAAATCAAT
>NC_020497.1:5108737-5109554 GCF_000184155.1 Fragaria vesca subsp. vesca
CATCAATTGTTCAACTAGGTTCTCATCCAAGCTCAGTGTGATGTCTTAGAATTGTCCGAAATTAAGGAGATAGTGGTTTTAAGTGTGCCTCGCACTACCGACCCTCCACGGACATGCCTGGTCATACTGACTTGGAGTTACCGAAAGCTTTTGATTTTGGATCCCCCTACGCTATTAAACCAATTGCCGTCTTGCAAAAGACGTTGAAGACTTATCAAAGCTGGAAAATTATCATCATGATCGGATCCTCTAGGTTCTCTGAGTTAGTTTATGTTCATGTCAGGGAGCTTTTGCTAACTAGTCATGGAGTTTACGACCTTAGAACGACCGAAAGGACTTGGTTTTGATCATACACACGTCACTTTTGGCTAAGGCAAAAGCCTACACGCCACCTGCAAGCTTCACAGCTTCGCACATGCCAAATCTGCGAAAAACAGCAATCTGTCCCTTCTGGACAGTCAACTTCGTTTGAGCTTTTTAAACAGCTCCGGACGAACCAGACAGTGAGCTTTATATCATTGGAAAGCTCTACGAGTCTAGTTTTCAGAACTTTTCACGGTTCGTCCATATCTATTTTAACGAAGAGGTTATGGCTGTTTTAGTGCGCAAAGGTCATTCTGCGCGGAAATTTTTATGCACTCTCGGGATTGCAGCTTTTCGTAGCTTCTTTCAATCCTTCTAAATGGTTCAAGTAGAACTATTTACTCGCCTATCTACTCCTTGTAGTTATGTCTCATAGAGACATTGAGTGCTTCGCAGATAGTGGAACTATCCACAACATTCTAAGGAACCATGTTAAGTTTTAAAGACATTCCTG
>NC_020497.1:5109875-5131324 GCF_000184155.1 Fragaria vesca subsp. vesca
TAACCACATTTGAAGACATGTTAAAAAGTATTGACATGCTAAGTTGTTGAAACTTCGTGATTAGTAAGAATCAGGAAGAGCCCTATGATTGATGTAAAGATCAGGGGGAGGTGCGAACTTCAGGGGGAGTCTAACACATACATACATGTCACTATCAAATGTGAAGGGTGCGTTGTACTCTTTTTCTCCTACGATCAAGGTTCAGTTTTTCTCCCACAGGGTTTTTGTGACTTGACGAGGTTTTTGACGAGGCAACAGATCAGCACCATCGGCATATCAGCGCGCGGCACAAAGGGGAGTGTTCTAGGATATTCTCTATGTGTGTCTTGGCCTTATGCCAATAGGATATGTAGTTAGACTAGATCTATGTATTCATATCCTTACCATATTGGTATTGTGTAATTCCCTATATAAAGGGCTCCTATCAATGAATAAGATGACTCTCTTGCTATCTCTTTGTCTCTACACTTTATTCTTCATCAATCACATATTTCTCATTCAAGTATAAAGTTAGATATGTGAAACGACTCTTACAATATCTTAACAAATAAAAATTATTTTTGAATCTTAAAAAAAGGTGGAGGAATCCGAGAGTAGTTAAGTAAAGTTACTCCTCTTGGGAGGATATTCATGAATGATAAGTAGATACCCGGCCCATCCAATGTTAGAATCTGACGTTGGCTCTTGGCTGTTGACTATGGTAGGTACACCGCCGCACGCTTCCACATGATGCAAATTATTACTACTCATTCAGTGATTCTTTATGTAAGTAACTTAATTCAGTTAATTGTTCTTGACGTGCGGGTTTACCGTGCCGACACCATCCCACTGCCTCATCAGTCCGCCGGCGGTCGGAATACCAGGCAAACTACATCACAAGTGTGATTTTGATGAAAAAGCTTTTCGTATATTTGAAATGAATTATTACACAGACAGTAATTCATGACATATTTGTATTTATGACCATACAATTACAAATAGTACATGAACTAGTTATATTTTCATGAACAACGGGCGAATTATTGTTTGAAGGTTGAAACTATTCTCATACTTTGCTTCTTCGAGTATAATTTCTCACATTACTCTATCCCAAGATTAATTTCTCACATTAATTTTTTTTTATGTTTTAAACTAGCCGTCACTTCATTGATAAACAAATGAATTTGTTCAAATCTAATTTTTGTAGATGTATTCATTTGCGTCAATTTTTATTTTTCAAACATTATTTTGGTGACAGTGGTGGAGCCAAACTTTAGAATTGAGGGGTGCCAATGTGTAAGATGATTACAAATATGATGTGATTTAACTAGTTTCAAATGATAAAATACATGTGGAGGAAAGAACTTGGGGTGTCATGGCCACTTTTGGCCTGTGTATAGCTCGCTTATGTTTGGTGATGTTATTAAATACATGAAGGACCTACTTCTTGATTATTTTTTGTAGTTCTATTGAATATGTATCTTTCATTATGTTTTTTTTCTTCCTTTTTTCCCTTTGGCTTTATATGTTTCATTAGCTCTATAAAGACAATCCAACACTTGTTCTTTAGTGATACAACAACCATCATAACATGTGGTCCTTGGACCTTGGTTTTAAACTCCTGAACATATATATGCATCTATTATTGAACATTTGAAAGAGTCGCAAGGGAATTGATACAAAATTTCAAAAGAAAAAAACAGTATCACCAATATGTGCAATCTTTTAAGAAGAAAGCATGTAGATGATATATATGTGTGTGTATACACACACACGTGAGGTAGCTAGGAACTTGATGCCAGCTTTTTTGATTAATTTTGAGCTCATGCTCAGATCGTTTGTCTTACGAACACAAACGAGCTGAATACGAGTCTAACATAAGCTATTCGAGCATGCTTACAGTCCTATGTAAACTATAATCTAGTTATAGAAAATGAATCCTTTCGGAGCTGAAAACAAGTCTAACACGAGCTATTCAAGTCTAACAAGTACTTATCTAGACTATATATATAGTTTAGTTATAGAAAGTGAATCCTTGTGTAGTTCAACTAGTTAATTTAGATATAGATTAAGTGATTAGATTGATTTGGTTGAGATATACACATGTGTATCGTAAAGTGCACTAGTACGTTCGTTATTTATATACAAACAGTGATAGATGTGAACTTGATGATAATGTAGTGTATGTCCACTAGTAAGTTCACAATATAGAAATAATATGCCGCGAGAGAATATCATTCATAATGTCTAGTGTCCATTAGTTCATAGATTCACGTTAATTTTCTTGTTCTCTTATACATTCAAATTTATATGGCTTTGATTGTTTTTCCGAGATCGATCAGTGCACAAAGGTTGTAGTAGGTAAGTAATAAATCTCATCATGAATTAGTTGACGAGCTACACCAGGATTCTGGAAAAACATAAAAACATACCTGCAGTTCTGAGTTTTCCTTCAATGTTATCACGAAGAAGCATGGGGTCACTGAAAGCCTGAAACAAAAACATATCACAATAATGAGTAACGACTAATGAATTGAATTGAATTGAATTCTATTGTCAGGACATAATCAGTACTGTTTTTAGGTCCTCTCAATTGAATTATGATCATCATGGCTTTCGTACTGATGATATATGTGATACAATGGGATTACAAGCTATACTTTTGTTCGTATATATCTGTCTAGCTAGATTGGTCCTGGTTTAAACAGTATGTCCAAATTGGACTAGAACTCATCAGCCTCATCTCTTGAATCACATGCATGGCGTATACAGATTACAGAGAAAGCTCCATCATCCCCAGTTCCCCACAGAGGAATTATTTTCCTACCTCCTTGCATCTTTTAAAAGCACTTTACGTACGAATCCTCTGTAGTACAGGTGCATAAGAATCCGGTAAAGTGTTTTTGTAGTGATTAAAAGCACTTTATGTACGTGTACTCAAGTTCATACTAATCCGAAACATATTCAAGCATCTTATTTTGTTATTCACTTACTCCATCTATAACGAGAGCTAATCATAAAGTCTATTCAAATGGGTTAATAGAGAAGGTGTGTGAATAACAAAAGTACAAAACATGGTGCGTGAATAACAACATCCTATATATATTTCTGGTTATCAAGTCGAATGTAAACCCTAAATCACAGTGGTTTTGAAAATCTAAGTATCTAACCCTCCCTCTAACTCTATATACAGAGAGTATCTTCAAAATCCTAAAAATGATGCACTGATCAGAGGGAGCATGCACTCAGAAGTCAGAACCTTAAACCCTAAACCATATGCTAAATACTACTAATCAACCATATATGATCACAAATCGAGGTATTAATTCACATGATGGCAAGTATATGAATCCAAACGGGAGCATACTATAAGATTTTCATTTCCTTCATGCCATGTGAGCTAATTGTCTGGTTGTTTTGAGCTTTGACTTCACACCCAGATTTTGGGAAGCTGATAAACAGGATATGCCCAAACTCAACCTGCAGTCCCGGCCTGACTGCTGAGATCGATAGTTGTTTTGGATTATTCTTCTCTATCTCCCGGTGGCCATTTGAAGATTGGTAATAATTCAGATACATATAATTAGATGCATGCATTATTGCATGGTAGATCAACCTGTGTAGCATAGCTTTCTTGAGATGCTTCGTCTTCGTCTCCATTGTCCTCTACCTGGTGATCCTGGTCCTCTGCCTTTTGCTGTGCAGTTGTTGTTGTTGTTTTTGGAGTTTTTGGTTTAGACGTAAAACTACAACAAGAAAGATCAAAACTCATCACGGGCAGATTGTAAAAGAAGGATTCTGTCCTACGTACTACGATTATTACAGTAAAAGTATATATTGTACAGCGTTTCGTATTATTCTTTGACAGGATAGCATATCTTGTTCAAATTAATCATCAAGATACATAGGAAAAATTCCTGATAAAATAACAGTGTTATGATAAGAGTGCTCACATGGCTTAATGCCTAAGTAGCTAGATTCTCCTGCATATATGTACGTATCTCATATTCTTCTTTCTTTTTTATGGTTTTTAGGACTAGCATTAACTCAATAATATTGATTTGGCATGGCCTTATCGATCCTCAAAGGTATGAGAGCTGTAATAAGTAATTTTGAAGGTTTATATATATATATATATATATATATATATGTTAAGAAAATAGTCAGTTTTACTTTAACTGATTATGTGTCATCTTCTTATGACGAGTTTTAAATGGTTATTTCGTTGTTTAAAAGCGATAAAACACAGTACCGGTGTGTCTTGCTTGCTAGCTAGGATGTCATAGCTAGTGGAAGAGATTCAACTTCTTTTGCATCAATATAAAGTCCATTGATGCGCCCTAATTTCAAAGTTAACCTCGTTTCATTGTTTCATAAATGTTTGTTTGGTTGAAACCAAAGTCAGCGAAATAGCGACTTGAAGAATTTTCAGTGAAAAAATACTTTTGTAAATTGTAATGTCTCCTTAACAGAATATATCCTTCAATTATTGATGTATGTTTCTTTTTTTTGAATATATCATGTTGATATTAAAATTCAAGCCAGATAAGATTATTACATACCATTCCTCTACCGACTAAGGGTAGATAAGAAGTTTGTGATCACTAGATCACAGTGATATATAGATCAGACCTATCAATCGACACAGTACCAATACTCACTTACATTAAAAAAAGAAAAAAGAAAAAAGAAAAAGAAAAAAAGCTAAGACACCGGGGGGGGGGGTGGAAAATAAATAAATTAGAAAGTGATTATAGGCTTTGATGATCTGTGTAAAGTGTCGGGATAAATCCAACCTTGATTTTAGGCTACTTTTGTTTTTGTTCTGTGAGCAATTTGGTTCCAGATCGACAAGAAGAAAGTTAAACTTCCAGAATAAAATAGAAGAATTCTCTGCTCCCTAGGCCTATTATGTTCGTATACAAACAATCTCCCTAGATCTTTCAGCTAGTGACACTATGTTATTGAGTATTGACCATATCCAGATCTCAATGGTGTAATATTTTGAGCAATTAAGTTCCTCCTTGTAATATTGTTTTGAGCGAGTTAAGGACTTCAGGGTGGTCACATTCTGTTCATATAATGTGGTATCAGCTGCATCATTCACCTTCAAACATAGATTCTTACTGAGCATGAATCTTGTTTAGAGATAATCATCATGATTATGGTAAAAATCAAATTCATGATAAAAACTCTAGGAGCAAAAGATGGAAAATGCAAACCTGAAGAAGATGAATTACAGAGAAGAAAGGAGAAGAAGTAGACTAGTGGTACTGGTAATATTTCGATGGTAACACAATGATTTGGACTAAATACTGTCTAGTCTTTATACTTTTATTGGCTCGACATTTACCCAGCTCCTAATCCATGAACAGTGTAGTTATGAGGTTGAGGGAGGATGGTTAATTAAGGTCGACAAAGTTGTTATTTGTTATGTGTATTCCAACATATTCAATTATTCATCACCTTCCTTTATTTTCTCCATTCAACAGAAGGCTAGCTAGCCTTGACGTGCATCGTATTCGATTGATCGAATAACACGATCATGTTCATACCACATGGAACTTCATCATTTTGGTGCTTTATGTTATTCCATAGGACCAATATATAGGTGCCCACTCTCTAAGCTAGAGTAGTCAGAACTTCAGATGAAGGAATAAAACTTGAACCATATAAACTTTCCTATATAGAGGAGGATCCTATGAATCCATCATCATTCCACATAGTGATTTGGAGCAGTTAAAACGTTTCATCACAAAGTTTTGAATTGAAAGAGGTAAAATTCTACTCAAGAAAGGAGATGATCGTGGTGATGACCACAAATCTTCCAAATTTTGAAGCAAGCCCAGAAATGTGCATCGTGATCATCTTGGTCTTGAATTTGGGCTTCTCTTCTAGTCCACAACAATATAAGGTTTTAGATGTGAAATGGCATCCTCCAAATACGAGCGTGTGTCAATTCCAAACCATTTCCTTCCGGCACATTTACAAGGGAGCAAAATTTGTCGATGGCACAACTCTTGGTCATTCCTCTCAAATGCCTTTGGTCTGGTTCTTATGTTTTCCTCTGTCAGTGTTTTCAGTTTTCCATCAGCTAGGCAAGAGAGCTTTTTATTAAAAAAAAAGAAAAAAGTTTCTAATATCAAACTTATGTGAGATACGATCATGTCATCCCAATTGATCCAACTGGAACTCTGGAGACACAGACAGAGGTAAGTAAAAAAACCTAAGGGAGAAACAACATAAAGTCCTAAAGAAGCTAATATGTCCGTAACAAAATTTGCCTCTCAATGGACATGACGAAAGTAGCGGGAACTAACTGAGACGCAACCACTGAATATCATGTAACAATGAGCATATACACCAAGGAGCAACAACTCGACCATTGAGACAATCTAGAAGCACATTGGAGCGTTGCAACCAAACATGTCCCTAGAGACTTGCATGTGTTGTAGTCTTGTAGTTGCTATGTTGTATTTTGCTATGTTCGTCAACAAAAAAAACACTTTCACTTTGCATTGGATATTTTCTCACATACCCACCTTACGTGTACGGCTGATCATGGTCTGTTACAGTCCACTCCGTCACGGCCCAAAGCCATGTCAAAAAGAACCGTTCATATCTTAAGCCTCAAACAACTGTTCCTCGGATCCATAAACCTCCCCACACGGGTTGTCTCCCCCGCGCACTCCACCTGTACATCTCCCCCGTGAAAATATGCACCAAACCAATCTCACCTTCTTCGATCACTCCCTCACTTCTCTTCAACACTCCCCATCACGTTGAACAACAACACAACCCAAAATGGCTCTACTCTCACTTCAACCTTTCCGTTGCTTCACTCCACGGAGACCAAGTAACGTTTCTAAAACGACAATGCCTGCGTTGTCGTTCTCTCCGGGGCTTTGGGGATCGCCGGAGTTTGACTCGAGGAGGTTGAGGGTGGTGGGTGGTGGGAAGTATAGGAGGTTGGCGGTGGTGAGTGCGGAGGGGAGTGTGGTGGAGAATGTTGGTGATGAGCAGGTAAGGTTATGATTGCTCTGTTTTAAAAGGATTCTGGGTGTTTTGGTCAGTAAAGATTGGATATTTTTGGGGTTTGGGGTTTTGAATTTGGATTTTTTTGAATTTGTTGTAGGTTGCAGAGGTGGCACAAATTGTTCAGGAGCGTGATTTCACTGGGACTCCTTATGTTCCTATATATGTGATGTTACCGGTGAGTTTTCTAGGGAACAGTTTTTGCTGATTATGTAGATTGTAAACTGTCGTAATCAATTAGGAACATTGATCAAATGAGATTATAAACGAATGTCTGATCTTTTTTGACAGTACGTTATAGGAATAGTGGAATATTGTAGTTGAATTGTTAGAGTGTGGATCAGGATCATAGATTAAGTGAAACAAATCGTATTTGAAATGAGCTCCTGATCAACAAAGTTGGGTCAATGAAGTTCTTTAGTGTTGTTTTGATACTGTTTAATTAGTAAGTAAAACTAAATGGAGTTGTTCTTCTTGTGTTTCATGTTGGGACTGGCAGTTGGGTGTCATCAATATGAACAGTGAGGTAGTTGAGCCAGAAGTTCTGATGGATCAACTGCGAGCGTTGAAGTCAGTTGGTGTTGACGGTGTTATGGTTGATTGCTGGTGGGGGATAGTCGAGGCGCATAATCCACAGTCGTATAATTGGAGTGGCTACAAGAAGCTCTTCCAGATTGTGCGTGATCTGAATCTTAAGTTACAGGTGAGTTCTATACTTTTTCTCTTTAGGTGGTATATTGTAACTTTTGTTTGGTTCTATCCTTTCTTCTTCTTTTTTTTTTTTTTTTTCTCAGGTAGAATTTGATACACACAAGAGATTGATTGTGTGATTTGTATTAAACAGATTTGTAATTTTAGTTGTGAGCTTGTGATTAGTAAATATTTTAGTACTCCTTAGTTAAGTAGGCTTGCTTGAATTTGCTTTTGTATGACAGCTTGTGGGACGGCCTGTAAAGATTTTCGCTGATAATTGTTTCGATTGTTCTATTCTTTGTTTCTATAGGTTGTAATGTCATTTCACGAATGCGGAGGCAATGTTGGGGATGATGTTCATATCCCACTTCCTTACTGGGTGACAGAAATTGGTCAAAAAAATCCTGATATATATTTTACCAATAGAGAAGGGCAACGGATTGTGGAATGCCTCACGTGGGGAATTGATAAGGAGCGTGTCTTAAAAGGCCGGACTGCTGTTGAGGTAAAGCATTTTAACTGTGTTATGCTGGTCTTTTTTATTAACTATGGACTTTCTTTGCTCCAACTCTATATTTTGGGTTCTTTTTAGTTTAGAAAGAAACTATTTGTAAGCCTTTCTTAATTTGCATGCCTTGCATATCCTAAGATCTTTTCCTTTCTTATGCTACGAGAAGCAACAACCCTCATTTTCGAAATGTCTCTCAATCTTTGAACTTCATTTGCATTTGCAGGTTTACTTCGATTACATGAGGAGCTTCAGGGTCGAATTTGATGAATTTTTTGCGGAAGGAATTATCTCAGAGATTGAAGTTGGTTTAGGTCCTTGTGGAGAGTTACGGTATCCTTCTTATCCAGCACAGCATGGTTGGAAATATCCTGGAATTGGTGAATTTCAGGTACATTGGTGCTCATTCCACTTTTCATTCCTGGCACAGGCGCACAGCTAAGATGTTGGCACTCAAGAAAACTGAGACTGATAGTTAGTACTAAATGTAAACTTAATAGTGCTACATTTTTCTATGGTTATGACCTAAAGCCAGTTACACGTTTTATTACTATCTCTATACACTACTCAATAGATCTCTGATTCAACCTGGTTCAGCGCAGTGTTATGATCGGTACTTAATGGAGAATCTAAGGAAGGCTGCAGAAGTAAGGGGGCACTCTTTCTGGGCCAGAGCACCCGATAATGCAGGTTCTTACAATTTTCGACCACAAGACACAGGGTTTTTCCGCGATGGAGGTGATTATGACAGCTACTATGGGAGATTCTTCCTTAATTGGTATTCCAATGTTTTGGTGGATCATGGTGATCGTGTACTTACACTGGCCAACTTAGCTTTTGAAGGCACTTCAATTGCTGCAAAGGTGAGTCACTTTCTTGGAGATTATTTTCTCTGGGTTTTTTTTGTTTTGTTTTTGTTTTTTTCTTTGTTCTTGTTTTTTTCTTTGTTTTGTGTGATGTTGATTTGCTTGAATTATGAGCAGCTATCAGGTATTCATTGGTGGTACAAGACTGCCAGCCATGCTGCTGAATTAACTGCTGGATTTTACAATCCCTGCAATCGTGATGGGTATACTCCAATTGCAGTGATGTTTAAAAAGCATGCGGCTGCCTTGAATTTCACGTGTGTTGAATTGCGCACATTAAACCAGCACGAGGACTTCCCAGAAGCAATGGCTGACCCTGAGGGTTTAGTTTGGCAGGTACCTATCACAGAAACTGCTGTGTAACTTACTGCTTCCTGGCTTATAAGAGAGTGAAAATTATTGATTAGATATAAACAACTATTAGGAGCATTAGGAGGAGAGCTTGAGAAGGATCGTTTGATTTTTTAGGCTGGATATAGTATCCAAGTCTTTTTAACAATGATGATATAGTATCCAAGTCTTTTTAACAATGATTCAACATATTCAGTTCACTCTCCATAGAAGTTTATTTTACTTTTAGTGGTAATGCTCTACGAATATAACTGATTTGGGAAGCAGCACCATTTCAAGGTTGGAGTGTGTTTCTTTGCTACATGTAAAATGGTTTTAAATCCGTCAGTGTGTGTGCATATTCTACCCAGTAATGTTAGTGGTGAAGGATTTATATATTTTTTCACAACTGTTTTCAGGTGCTGAATGCTGCATGGGATGCCAACATTCCAGTTGCTAGTGAGAATGCTCTTAATTGCCATGATAGAGAAGGCTACAACAAGATATTGGAAAATGCCAAACCCCGGAATGATCCAGATGGTAGGCATTTGTCGGCATTTACCTACCTCAGGTTAAGCCCGGTTCTCCTGGAGAGGCATAACTTCATGGAGTTTGAAAGATTTGTCAAGAAAATGCATGGTACTTTTCTTCGCCTTCACTGTTAAATACGCAAAATCATCATGCACAGGCAGAAACTTCTGTTTCGTTTCATAAAGTTGTTTTCATGCATGCTTTGCCAAAGCATACATCATCTATACTGTGTGGTTCCTGTTCCTTTTTGAATTTTCATTTCGAGTAACTGTTGATGATAATGAGGTCATCCATTATAGACTTTCAAGTTTCAACCATTCATTCTTTCCTGTTCCATATTCTCTTGTCCTCTGATATCTCTTACTGCATCCCTTTTCCAGACATTACCTTTGTACCAATATTCTTGTCGCTACAAACATTTTAACGCGTATAATGGACTGCTTTCTTTGTGTGTGTGTGTGTGTGTTTTTTTTTTTTTTCTGTTGGCCTGATCTCATAGTGAAAATCTTGATTTATACTCGTCTCATCTCCAATTGCAGGAGAAGCTGCTACAGATCTCCAGATTAATCCAAATGAAGAGAACACTGCAGACTCATCTGCAAATCTGCAGTAGTTTAATTCTGAAATATAGGAATAAATGAGTGTATATACAGGGTTGGTCACCGGCTGATCCAACCGTGGTAACTTGTCCGGGATCAATTAATAGGTTACTCCCCGACCAAATTTAGATGAACTGCGTCCACTATTGGTTACTCTTTATTACAAATGTGTGTAGGCTGCAGTGGTTCAAGAAACAAATAAATGTACTAAAGAATTTATGAATTAATGAATTATATCAAATAGAGATGAGAAATTACCAGAAACAATGAACTATACCAAGCGGCAAGCAAGCGGTATAGGGCAAAGGACAAAACACTCACCTGCAACTTGAAATTGATTCCAGATGAGGTTTTAGTTGCTTGTTTCTTTACGAATAGGGTTGATCAGTGCTTTCTCCAGTACCAATTTGGTAGTGTTTTGGAGCAAAAAGGGTAAAAGTGCATATTGGATTTCCAAGAAACTCTAATAGACACCGTGTAATTTAGTTTGGTGAAAAAGACATTTCTTAGTAACTAAATGTCAGTAGAGGTCTCAAGTTCGAATTCTCTATCTCCATGGAATCGGTCTAGATTGACATGGATATTGTTGCTGTTAGATTGCTTTTTACTGTTAAATTGCATTCCTATCAGATTGAGACGTGATGATGAACACTGAACAATGAAGCACAGTAAAAAAAAAAAATCAACCAACAGTAAATTTTTCTAGAAGGTGACTGACACTCGGTCAGAAAATCTTTCTAACTGAAGTTACTGAACTAGAGTTTAATATAGGGACTCTAGGACAAAGCCCCACAGTTCACGTGAAAATTAACGGCCGGGCACACACATACCCCACGCTCCTGGCACGCGCGACACGTGTCACTCCACACACGCAAAGCGTGAAGCCCCACCCGACCCGCGTGGGTTCATACACGCCTCATCCGTGTGCCAAAACCAAAAACACGCTTACAACTCCTCACACGCTCCTCCTCACATGCTCGCACGCTTTCTCCTCCTCCTCCTCCGCCCCGACCCGACCCGACCCTCTCCGCCCTCCTCCGTCCTCCTCTCCCCGGGGCCCGGTCCTTTTCCGTGAAACCAGCCCTCGCTGAGTCTCCGGCCGCCGGAATTTTGCGTTTCTGGAGCGGAATTGAGCTTGGATCGGGTGCCGAAGGTGAAATCGGAGGAGAGAATGGCCGGAGTAGAGTCGATTCTGCCGGAAATCGGAGCTTCAGTGATCTGAGCTGAGCTGAGTTTTGAAGGTGACTCATTTCATAATTCGGAGAATTTTGATTTTGGTGACTTTTTTGAAGCTTTATAGTGTGTGTGAGAATAATTGCATTGAAAATTAGAGAGAATAAAATCTTTTTAAGCTTGCTGAGAAAAGCTTAAGCAGAAGCATAAACAGTATAAAATTGAGTGAATATTCTTTTTGTTATCATGAAAGTCAACTCATTTAGTACTAATTCAGTCAATGCAGTATTTTCTGTAACATTTTTTTTTATGTGATTCTAGTTGAATTGAGCCGTTTTTGTTTATTTTGAGCTGAGATTAGTGTGGGATATGGATAAGTGGCTGAAGTTCTGATTTTGTTAGACTCGACAGGATTGTTGAAGCATTGGCCGAAAAGTTTGGAGTAATTATGCGGTGAATTGTGCAGTAATGATCAGGTGTATGAGATAAAGCAAACTAGTGTAGGTTTTTAGGGGATAGGGAGATTATGGCGACTGATATGCAGAGGTTGATTGGGACGAGTGAAGAAGATGATGAGGAAGAAATGGACATGGATGTAAAGGAAGAGGGGGATGGTGATGATGATGAAGATGGTGAGAAGAATGCTGATGCGAGTTCAATGATGATGGGGGTTGATGGAGGGATGGCGACAAGTGGTGGTAATAACAACCAATTTCAACAGCACCAGCAGATTCAAGAAGTGGGGACCCCTGGTGGTGGAGGAGCTAGGAGGTGTAGACCGGTAGAAGAGAAGGAGAGAACCAAGTTAAGAGAGCGGCAGCGCAGGGCCATCACTGCAAAGATCTTAGCAGGGTTACGGAGGCATGGAAATTATAATCTCAGAGTCAGAGCTGATATCAATGATGTAATTGCGGCTTTGGCTAGGGAAGCTGGTTGGGTTGTTCTTCCGGATGGAACCACCTATCCTTCAAACAATCAGGTACTTGCCTCCTCTCAGTAAATAAGCTTACTTTGGATGTTTTGAAAATAATTGGTAGTATGAACAGGAAAACACCACTGAGAAAAGTATGGAAAATGTTCTTGTCAATTCTTATACATGAGGAAGACGTAGTGAATGTCATTAGATTTTGACCTTCTTCAATGCAGCTGAAGAGGACATAAACCAATTCTGGTTCTGATTTTATACATATTCCAGAAAAGAAAATAGATCAAAGCGTTTTCTCTTCAACTGTTTCAGGGTCCGAGGCCTGCTGGTGTCAATTCTACGGCGGTCACTTCATCGTCTTCCCAGATGGTGTCCCAACCAACTCCAGTGTCCCTTAAAGGAGTTACTTCTGGTTATCCAAGCTCTGTGGAGCATACCGCAGATCACATGAAAAGTGTATTTATGCCTGGGTCATCACCTTATGATCTTCCAGCAATCAACACGGCAGATGGTGGAGATCAAACACAGAGTCATCCTCTTATTGGTGGCTCCATGGATGATGTTGGGGACAAACAGGTAAAAACATTTGATAGTTGTTTTACCCCATAATGTAACACATTAATTAAGCATCGGATGCATCGAGCTATGCATAGACATACACAGGGGATATATGTGAGTGAAATGCGTGTTAATCCATGTCATGTGAGTAGCATGTTCCAAAGTAAAACAATTATGTCAAGAACTTCTGATCACGATAATATAGACTGTGATAGTTTTATGGGATTCTACCACATGCAGGCTTGGGGACACTCCCTGATTGAACATCTTTAGCAAAAAAGGGGTATTGTTGCACTTAACTTTGGCAAAGAAGGATTGTGTATGTCAAATATTATATATACATGTATGTGTGCTTGTATATGTGTGTATATATACCTCTGTCTTGGTATGCCGATGCTGATTAGCTGATTATCTAAATGGTTAATGTTCATCTTGCTATCATTTCATCACATATCACGTCTTTAGCAAACTTATGAAGTGCTTTGAGAAAAGATAATATTTGAAATGCACTACCCTTGTGAACTAGCAAAAGTTTGTTGGTGTATGCCTTCTTCGTTACAGTTGCACTGAAATCTACTATTGACACATAAGGTCTGAAGTTCTATGTCTTATAAACTTTATCTACTTTGTTATATTTTTATTGTTTGAATGTTATATATAGCTTGGCAGTATCTCATGCTTCAACAATTGCGAATTTTAATACAGATTGTTGACATGCCCCCGAAGTTACCAGAACGTGACTTTGCCAACACTGCCTACATTCCAGTTTATGTTATGCTGCCAGTGAGTTCTGCTGTTAGTTTTTTGGTTTTCGATTTCTGAATCCCTTACATTTCTACACTACATATCCTGCTAGAAAATTTTTAATTTTTTGTATGAT
Source organism: Fragaria vesca subsp. vesca (assembly GCF_000184155.1). Classification (NCBI taxonomy): domain Eukaryota; kingdom Viridiplantae; phylum Streptophyta; class Magnoliopsida; order Rosales; family Rosaceae; genus Fragaria; species Fragaria vesca. The sequence goes on from NC_020497.1 coordinate 5,123,953, forward strand.
AGATATGACTGCTTTTAGCCTTGGTGTCTAATATATATGCCTTTTATCTTGCTCTATCTTTTTGGTGGCAGCTAGGTGTCATTAACATGAACTGTGAACTGGTTGATCCAGATGGTCTGTTAAAGCAGCTAAGGGTATTGAAATCAGTTAATGTGGATGGTGTTATGGTTGATTGCTGGTGGGGAATAGTGGAAGGACATGCTCCGATGGATTATAACTGGAATGGATATAGGCGACTCTTTCAGATGGTCCGTGACCTAAAGCTGAAGTTGCAGGTCAGTTTTTAGTCAGAAAAGTTGTTTCTTGTGCAGTAGCTTTGTGCTCTCAGTGGTGATATACCATTTCCTCTTGGTAGTTTTCCTGTTTCCATGATGCCCTTTCTCAAGGTTTGAGACCAAGGACATTTCTCTTCTTTATTATATTTATACCTTTAGTTCTGGATATAGTTTATTCATTTTGGCACTGTTGCTTTGTGAACTCTTCTTGGACTTCATTCTGGTCTGATGTGCAACTCTGCTCTTTTTCAGGTTGTGATGTCATTTCATGAATGTGGAGGCAACGTGGGTGATGATGTATGTATTACACTACCCCATTGGGTGGCTGAAATTGGTAGAAGCAACCCTGACATATTTTTCACTGATAGAGCAGGAAGACGTAACCCTGAATGCCTATCATGGGGAATTGACAAGGAACGAGTTTTAAGAGGCCGGACTGCTGTTGAGGTATTGCAATCACTCAATCAGATATGTTTATTAAGCACTTATCTGTGGGACTGCTGTCTGTCTTAAAATTTGTACTGTTCATGCTCTTTTTAGGTGAAAGATAAATTGGTATCATAGTTCTGTTTTATACTTTGAAGGGTAGTTCAGTTGTATGTGACAAGCATCAAAATGTTATGACATTTAACTAATGCAAACTAATGTAGGTGTACTTCGACTGCATGAGAAGCTTCCGTGTAGAGTTTGACGAGTTCTTTCAAGATGACATTATCTCCATGATTCAAGTCGGACTAGGGCCATGTGGGGAACTCCGATTCCCATCTTGTACTGTAAAGCATGGTTGGCGATATCCTGGCATTGGTGAATTTCAGGTAAGTTGTTTGTTATCCTTCAATCAATTGAATGACACCGTCAATTTCCTCAGAATTTTCACTGTATGTTTGAAATTTGCTTTCTTGACTATCAACTTTTAAATTCTTGCAGTGTTATGATCAGTATTTGCTGAAAAGTCTGAGAAAGGCAGCAGAAGCAAGGGGACACTCCTTCTGGGGTAGAGGTCCAGATAATGCAGGTTCTTATAATTCCCGGCCACATGAATCCGGTTTCTTTTGCGATGGTGGAGATTATGATGGCTACTATGGCAGGTTCTTCCTTAATTGGTACTCTCAAGTTTTAGTTGATCATGGTGACCGAGTGCTTTCTCTGGCAAAGTTAGCGTTTGACGGCACTAGCATTGCTGTAAAGGTCAGTTAGCTTCTCATCTTCTGAACATGCATGGAAGATGAATTTGAAGAGATCTACTTGATTTGAATCCTTTTGGATGCTAGAAGTTATTTGGCTAGTCTTGGCTTGATCAAGTCAGTTGCTATATTTTAATTGCTAAGCAGCTATCAGGTATCCACTGGTGGTACAAGACGCCTAGTCATGCTGCTGAGTTGACTGCTGGCTTCTATAATTCTTGCAACCGAGATGGTTATGCTGCAATTATGACGATGCTAAAAAAGCATGGAGTTTCTTTGAACCTTGTTTGCACTCAGTTGCCTATGTTAGACGAGAATATTGACTTCCAAGAGGCACTGGGAGATCCTGAGGGTTTGTTTTGGCAAGTAAGCATAAAATTTATCCAAATGTCTTCTGTTATTGATTTCATATTTTTCTTTCTGATCCAAGTTTCAACAGTTCGGCATTCTATCAAGTAGAAAGGGGAAAATTGGATTGTAGGTGAAAAATGCATGTATGCGGTGGGAATCCTTGTACATAAACGTTACATTCTTTCCTTTCAGGTGCTGAATGCTGCATGGGATGTTTGCATACCAGTTTCTAGTGAGAATGCTCTTTTATGTCATAATCGCGTCGGATACAACAAGATATTGGATAATTCCAAGCCCTTGACCGATCCAGATGGAAGGCATTTGTCATCTTTTACATACCTTAGGCTCAGTCCAATTCTAATGGAAAGACATAACTTCATGGAATTTGACCGATTTGTTAAGAGAATGCATGGTACGACCTCTTCTATCTTTTCTTTGCCATTTTTCGTAATTAAATCCATTCAGTCTATATCAAAACACTGCATCAAAGAATATGAATCACATCAGTTTACACTCTTCATCAGTTGTAACTTCTCATTTTCGCTGCAGGGGAAGCTGTTCTTGACCTCCATGTATAGCAAGTAGACACAGTCCAGATAGCCATTGCTATTTGACGAAGAGATTCTCTAAATAGTGTGCTATTATTTAGTATAAATATTCATTGTAGCCCACGCAATGTTGGGTTCCCATTATTCTCAGATGAGGGTATTAGTACAAGTATTAACACAGTTGATAGGACAGTGACTAACAATGAGATTGAACTATTCTGTAATCAGACAACACAAACCGTGACTGATATGTAAGAGTAATCTAAATGTAAAATCTTGGTCATTTGCATTGTCACTGCTACCATCTCATCTCCTTTCAGCAATGCCCTATACAGTGATTTTCGTAATTGAACTGAATGCCCCTAAAAATTTCTATATATTTCTTTTTTGATTAACGTTATATCAATCACTGAACTTTTGTACAATTGAATTTGTTGATGATGGCATGTACAACTTCAATTTTGGTCGACTGCCTCACCTCTCAGTTGATTTAAGCACAGCATGAGCCTTAATAGAGGACATGCTTCGCAAGAATCAAAGAAATACTTTTCCCGGCTATGTTATGATTTTTTGACCATGATGTTACCAGCTTCATCCACATGAAATAGCCGTTCTACGAAATCATCCAAGCTTTCACTCCTGTGCTTTAGTGGCGCTGAGGGACTTCCCCCACTAGATTTGCCAGAGTTCTCCGCCTCTTCCGTTTCAATCAATGTAAATGTTCCGTATGGTGAAGTAGAGAAGGCATGAGGGACATCCAAAGCTACAGCTTTTCGAAGTGCTGCCTCATGCTCCAGGCTGTGTTCACGAACAAGGGACTCTTTTCTCTCCATTCTCTGCTTTGCCGGCACATCCATCATTCGATCTCTTTCCATCATTATCTGATCTCATGGAAATTGGGAAAGATATTTTGTCAATTCCAAGGATAGGAAGCTCTAATCTTCAAACTTAAGCTGAGGAGCTGGATTGTTTGGAAATCTTGCACAAAGTTGAACAATAAAAGGGAAGCACTTACATTAAGAGCCTTTTGTGATTCTCTCTCAATCCAGACAATTGCATGGTCAGTAGTAGCATGGCACGAAAGAACTACATGCTCAAACCTCCCATCGACAGGCACTGCTGTTCTCACAACTGGGGGTAACCTTCCTATTCTGCAAGACTGCAACCAGTTAATTTCCATTTATTGGCTGTGGATCCATCAAATTCTCATGAAGTAGATATGTGATGTGGATACCATCTAAAATCCAACGACACAATCCCAATACCTACAAAATCATTATGAAGCTACATCTTAATATACCTGAAGGGCTTCCGATCAACAATGTGATAGAGCCTACCAGGTGCATAGAGTCTCCTTGGATCTGTGAACATCCTTTCTTCCAGTGTGCATGTATCCTTCAAGCACGTTACACACAGTACACATGGCAAACTGAAAATCGAGGAAAACAACAAGCATGAGTATCCAAACAGGGTAATGCACAGGTGCAATCTGAATTTTATCCATACATTGTAATAAATAAATGTGGTACTCTATACACTACCTCAATTCATGCATGACACTTCTTCAATTGCTTGTCAAATTACTACTTTGGAGTATGGTTGTTAGACTTAGACCTAACTCTGCAACACTGTCTTAAAGCCCAAATGTGAATGCTGATTTTTAACTCACATTCTTGGTGGTTTAAGCATCAAACATGCAATTTTGTCTACTCATGTTCCATTCCCCCAAAAAGAAGAATGAGAAAAAGGACAGCAGAAGATATTCTTTTCTTCAGTTGTTTCCATACTTTTAGCTGCAAAAGTGCTATAGATGGATGACATGGTATGCAATTTATATGCACTATGAATTACCAATGCGATAGGTGAAACAGATACTGTGTATTACCAGAAAAGTGATCTGAATAAATCCGATAAAGAAGTTGCTGTCCGAGGTAAGAAATCGTCCTGGTTCATTATAACAACTAAATTAGAACACTAGATCATATCATCATTCTAATGGAATCAATTGTTGTCAACAACATTGACCATTTTTATGTTGGCAGCCTATATAGTTAAAGTATTCGTATCAATCTGCTTATCAAAACTTTCATGAATGAACATTTCATAAATGTTTGTTTGTCTCCACAATTTACATTTCACCATATTACATAGCTGATCAAAATTTATAAATAAAACAATATACAAGGAACTAAGCACAGAAGTCTGGAGTGGAAATTGATGATCTTACCTGGAGTACAATAGAATTGATAACATCTGCATATCTCACGGCCAAATTCAATGACATACATCTAGCCGGAGCTGTGGCATAACATCTAATCATTTTCCTCTCAACAATTCCCAATTTGCTCCTGTTCTGAAGCGCTACCAGAGTCAGCAATGCCACCACACCAGAGCCCAGGGAATGTCCAATAAATGTCAGGGTATAGTTCGGATTTTTCAATACCAATTCCCTCAAAAACTCACACTCTGTATCAAACAGCCACTCTGCTGCCTTCATTAACCCATTGTGGACATATCCACCATCAAATTTTGTCTGCCCAAGTTTGTTATCAAGCATAACTAGAAAATCACTTTCCTTGGCCATATTGAGTCCCCTAACTACCAAGACTATATCAGAATGATCATGATCAAGATAGACAATGTAAGGAGGAACTCGGCCAAGTGTTTCCTCATAGTCTTTACGTAAGACTACCCAATCAGGATCAATGCCATACCCTCCAGGAGGTGGAAACATTGGGTTACGGAGATCATCCTCATAAACAGATAAAATTAGGCGGCAATAGTGAGGGATGGGCTCAAACTCTTCAGCAGTGGCTAGACCCCAGTTTTCGCTCTCACGGCCTGCCGTGTAAAGGCATTTCAACCACACCCAACGAGCACACGCCAGACAGTATACAGACTCAAGGATGGGAAGCCCACATAAGATTGACATGGAAGCCTAGGAAGCACAAATGTAAACAAAGAGTTCAATCTCACAAATAAAAAGGCAAACGCAAAACGAAAGGAAAGAACTACAAAATTTGATTTGCATTGCTGAATAGGACCTATTAATATTTCGAATTGAACTACAACTGGTTAGTAGAATCTTTTGTTTCTTTGAATCAGAATTGGGATACCATGTTTAACATCAATCTATGTATGCATAAACCAGTTGGGTTCTAACATGTAGCTGAAATATAGATCAGATAACTTAAATAGCTGAGTATATCAATTTCACAAGATTACAAACTAATATACAACCTACAGTTCGAGGTTTTTATAAATGGATTATCTATATCAAGAATGAATATTCTTTATTAAATCAAAAACAGTTAGATGGGATAAAGCAATCAGTATCAGAAACATACATGTATTAAAGCTCAGATTGCATGAAACTTGTATCTAAGCAGAAACACTTGCAGACTCTCTAACTTGCACATTAAAGAGTTCAAGCTGAACAACACTAGCTTTGGAATCAATAAGGATCAAAACCCTTCTCTGGAAAACTGGAACCAAGTGAAACCCAGAATCTGAAATCTTGAAACAGGGACAGAATTGGGATCAGTGCTTCCAAGCTTAAAGATCATTACTTTGCTAAATGCTAGAGGCAAAAGCAATTACTGGTACTGAGAAGAATCAATAATATGTACAAGAAACGAAATGAATGGAGTCTTTTTGGGGGCTGTTTTGGATTGTGGAGAAGATGATGAAATGAATGTTGGAGAATACGAGAGTAGAATGAAGAAACGAAATACACAAAAAGCAGAGAAGAGAGATATCGGTGGAATTTGGAATAAGAATTTGTGTTACCTACAAGTCAAACTCATTTCTTTCCTTTTGTGGCAGCTTCAAGAATCTCCTCGCTAAAATGCCTTTATTCCTTGAAGCTCATTTTCTGGATACAATTCCTTTAAGCTCATTGGGTATTTGACTATTTGGGTTTATATTTTAGTTCTACCTTCTCAACTTTCTTTATTTTTCATCGGAGTGAAAGATTGGTTACTGGAGTAGGCTTCATTGAAAAATCATTGCCGGATTAAGTGAGGGAGATTCATTAGGGTACGTCTCTTATTGGTATATTTTTGGAGTTATGAAGATGGTAGTTTCTCTTATATAGGCTGTGGCAACCTACCAATAAATAATTTGTGATTGTAACGTGAGCCGGATTCACTCAAACAAGTGCCTTGTCAATCTTGTCAACCGTCACAGATTGAGTCAAAAGCTTAAGGTGTTAAGAAATAACATCTTTCATGTAAGGAGGATTACCTCCTTGGGTCCTAACCTGTGTTCAAAAAAATAAAATAAAATAAAAAAATAATCATCATGTAAACAATTTTTACTTCAGGTAGCTTGCCCCTTTGCTTGCACCCTCTTGACTTTACCTTAGTGGTCCATTTGCTTAAGCCATGGAGAAAAGAAAGAAAAAGAATTTATAGGACACATGAAAACTAAGATCATATTATGGGTTGTTCTGGTTTTGTGGTTGCGTCATTGTTACAGTCTCATATCTAGAAACTAGTTGTTCTAATTTTAATGCTTTCTACTTTTCTTATTGCCAATGTAATCAGGAGATGTTAATACATGTATACTTGCGGTTTCGGTATAAGATGTTGGAGGGAGTTTGTCTCTTCTTGAGCTCTGACCGTAAAACTGTATACGACTCGTAATGTTTGTATCCCCGTGTTAAGTTCATTATAGATTTTACTTTATTATTTTATTTTAAACTTCCGATTTCTTTAACGCAATTTATCACAACCTCCTTATATTTCTGTCAGCGTGGGAGTGGGGATATATACCTCTGTTACATCATTGCATGCGTTTCACCCTAGAGCCTACTTTGCCTGATGATACATCTTCTTATATTTGCAATTGTTGAACAGAGAAGTAGGAGCCCCTTCTGCTGCAGACCGTATAGTTGCGAACCGCTTACAGACTTTTAAAAACCAACCATTAGATTACACGAACGGCTCAGACATTCTCCTTCTCTTTATTACTCTGTCTTCTTCAACAATCACTCTCTCTCACTCTCTCTCAC